>NW_005871202.1:464112-465409 GCF_000147115.1 Myotis lucifugus | reverse complement strand
TCTAACAATTCAAAATACTTTAGGTGCAGTATGATATGTTTTTATATTTTTGACCTATATTTCTTTCTTTCTGTTAATTTGTTATTAAAAATTAATGATAATTCCAATGTAAATGCCTATTCATGAATGTCAGTGCTTATATAAGATTGTTATAAATATATCACATTTATTCACTCCCTACTTTAAGGAGAAAAATCGACTCATCTACTCTTATTTGAGTGAATTTATCTGATCTCTTATAAAATTGTTTCGCTTGACCACCATGTGGCATTATGACGCTCAAATAAATTAAAGCATGTCATTATACATGACTCATAACTTCTCTCTTAAAATGGTAATTCACTAGGCATACGTATTAAGTCTTCAAAACTTCCACCAAACTGTACATAAAAATGCACATTAAACAACCAATGTCAGCTAATAATATGAACAACATAAACTGATGAGCAAAAACAGATCCAGCGACAGAGAAGCATCGATCAGATGCTCAAACCTCAGAGGGAAGGTAGGGGAGGGTGGGGGTAAGGGGGAGGGATCAACCAAAGGACTTGTATTCATACATATGAACACAACCAATGGACACAGACATCAGGGGGAGTTGGGGGGCAATGTGGGGATAAGGACACATATGTAATACCTTAATCAATAAAGAAAAAAATAAAACCTCCCTAAGTCATATGCCCTAAAGCTTATTCCTCCTGTTGCTTCCAATCATTCCACCAAAAAAACCCCACAAAATACACACACAAAACATTGAAACTTTAATAGAATTAAATCTTTCAATTAATCAGTAGTAATAACATTTGGTATGTATATTTTCATGGGTTTTTCTTACATATATAAAATTGTTAACCATACTTATGTAAATAAATTTTAAATACTCTGTTACTGTACTTAAAATAATCAGTACTTTAAATAACATATTATTTCATATAGAAAATTAATCTACTTAGAAAACCTATTTCTTTAAGAATTAAAATTATCTTGTATTTGGAAATATTTTCTAACAGGGGATCTGGTATAGGTAGATCATTATAAAGCACCAAATGAAATGAAATATTATTTTTAAGATAAGAGAGGACACAATAATTATTTATTATTATCAAATGGATGATTTAATTTACTAGTATGTTCCTAACTTTGCAAATAAGAAACCTTAGTCTATTTGACTTGTACTAGTTAACTCAGGCTTTTTGGGGAAAGAGTATATAGAGTGTTTTCAACTCTATACTAGTATACTCTTTCCCGTCTCCTGTTGTACATGGATATAAGGCCTATTTTCAGTCTTTGCATACCA
>NW_005871202.1:461225-464012 GCF_000147115.1 Myotis lucifugus | reverse complement strand
AATACACATTCCTAATTGTATTAGTGCGAATATATAATAGAGATATTTACCCTGGATGTAGTTTTACTACATAAAAGTATAAATGCATGTCCTTTTGCAAAATATTTTCAAATCTTTAGATATAGTTCTCCTATTTTGGGTTTTCTTGAGGAATGTATAAATGTATCTATTTAAAAATTTTTTTAAAAAGTGCACATTAAACAACCAATGTCAGCTAATAATAGCTAAGATTGATTGAGTGTTAAGTATTTTGCTAAGTACTTACAAGATTTTCTGGTATAAAAATTGGCTGTTCAGTGAGAGAGAATGAAGAATAAATTAAAGTTCATCAGGGTTAGTTATTGACCTAAAGTCATATAACACACACATGTAATTATAATTTTCATATAAAAAGGTTTAAGTTGCATACACAGATGAATCACAGTCAAACTGATCTGTAAATGTGTAAGACATTAACAATTAATATATTAAAAATGTTAGAGGAATGCAAAGATCAAATTATAAAGTAAAAGCTGTATTTCCTCTACCATCCCTAACACCAAATATAACTACTATATATAGTTGCAGCACTTTATATGAATAGAAGAGATTTTTGCATTTATTTCAGTATGCATGGATTGATTTATTTAACCTTTGAAATAAGTGAACTGTTAGACTGGGTTTTTATTTTAATATTTTATTTCCTAATTTATAGAATTTAATTTTTTCTAATTGATTCCTTTGAATCATTAGATTATAATTTCTAAAATTAGCTAAATGCTTGTCCCTCCTTCAAAGAATGTTCACTCTCAGTTCTCTCTGTTTAGTTCTTTATATTCTCACTTAGCACAGCTTCCACAGCCTCACTAAGGAACTTTGCAATCTCTTAGATGCACTGTTCATAGTCTGCAATAATGAGCCCTGTGCATCTTTGATTGCAGACAAGACCTGGCTCTGTTTTGTGTTCATTTATTTTACACTAAATATGTTTCTTCTTCCAATCTCATCATTTCCAGAGGGAAGCAAAAAGTCCAATTCAGTAAATCTTAGGGCATGTGTCATTATGCCAGTCTAAGGCACAGCAAACAAACAAACAAACTAACGAAAAGACTTAGTCCTCAATAGGGTGCTGAGGTTCTCCTTCACAGCACAGCGGCCCGTAGGACTGCGAAGTGCTCCTCTCCCAGAGCTGGATTTCAGCGTGAATGGATGTGGGTCGTCATGGTGGTTACAATAGGGAATCCTCTTAGCACACTGCTCTTGTAGCATTGGGCTTGAAGAGTCCTCATTCATCCGGATTCTGTTTCCAACACTTTAAGAAGTCGCATAATTATATGCAGCTAAAGCTACATGAGAGATTTATTGGAAGTACAAGAGCAGATGATAGTTCTCTAAGAAGGATTAGGTTTTTGGGAGAAATCTTTGTAATTAGAGATAGATCTGATAATATGATGATTTTTAAATTTCATTGGCAGGGCCCATTACTCTCATCTGTATGCTCTGTCACAGAGTTGGTGAGTTTATTTCTGTAGTGCTGAATGGGAAAATATATCTTGGAAGAAAATAGTTTGTCTTTGAAAGAACAGCTATAAGTTCAATCGGAAACATCTGGATAAATGCATGGTGGGAAAGTATTGGGAAAACAAACGAAAACGATGCAAGGGGAAGATGCGCCGAGGAACACAGTGGAAGCAGTTGGAGGAGATATTTTGATAAAGACGTGCACAAGTTAATGCTGAGCAGTGATTTCTGACCTCTTACCCTTTGTTGACAGAAAATAAACAGAAAGGCTGTAGGAAGAACCAATTAATTTCTTTTTGCTTTTTCTCTAATGAGGCAGACCTGCTTGGGAAACAGAGCATGATGACTGGGAAAGCATGCTAAACCCTTGTGGCTTTAGGTTGAATTTTCACTCTACACGTGCTGGATTCGGGTTTGGCAATCTAAGAGGAGATCAGCGCTCTAATTTCCATGGTAGTTCAAGTTCCAAGTACAAGAGCAAAACACAGGGAGTGCTGGAGACAGACCTTCCCAGAGTTCCTCGGTTCCTGGAGCCCTTCGTGATTCAGTAACTTTTTCACAGCAGCCCTAAACCAAAGCAAATGCTTAACGATTCTGCTTCTTAAGTAGGTAAATACAAAAAAAAAAGTAACAGTAGTAGTTTTTGGGTGTTCAAAGATGCCATTCTTTTTTCTCAAAAATTAAAAATATCTCATAGTGTCCCTCGAATTCAGTGCAGCACACCAAGGGGCCCGTTTGGGAAAACACACTAAAGTAATTTTGCTCATAAATTTGTATTTAAAATTTGCTTGACAATAAATCAGGATTTAAAATCTGTTATAACGACTTATGATAAAATTTTAGTTACAGAACAGTTCTTAAAAGTCTTCTCTTTTTTGCCCAGCCGGCAAGGCTCGACCAATGAACCAATAGGTCACATTTGGATTCCCAGTCAGGGCACATGCCTGGGTTGTGGGCTAGATCACTAGTGTGGGGTGTGCAGGAGGCAGCCGGTCAATGATTCTCTCTCATCATTGATGTTTCTATCTCTCTCTCCCTCTCCTTTCTTCTCTGAAAAAAAAAAAATATATATATATATATATTCTTCTCTTTTTTTTCTGTACTTACCAGAAGCAGGGGGAAAAGCCAGAGAGAGATTCCTGGCCCTTCATTTCTTTCCAGGATGTGTTCCATACTCATCCTCCCTGGACACGCAGAGCTCAAATGAACTTCTCTCAAGTTGAGCTTTAATGAAGAAAGATATCACTTGAAAATCCATGGAATTAAACAAAAATTTTATCTTTACTT
>NW_005871202.1:338703-461125 GCF_000147115.1 Myotis lucifugus | reverse complement strand
GTATTTTTTTAAAATATATTTTATTGATTTTTTTTTTTTTTACAGAGCGGAAGGGAGAGGGATAGAGAGTTAGAAACATCGATGCAAGAGAAACATCGATCAGCTGCCTCCTGCACACTCCCTACTGGGGATGGGCCCGCAACCAAGGTACATGCGCTTGACAGGAATCGAACCTGGGACCCTTGAGTCCGCAGGCCAATGCTCTATCCACTGAGCCAAACCGGTTAGGGCTCAATACCAGTATTTTACTCATTAACAATTCAAACTGAACTGAGATCTATGCCAATACCAACATCACAAAATGAAACAGATGGAGGGAGGTTGTGCAATATCTGCTGTCGTCATTGCCAAAGTAGTGCTGATGTTTGTGTCTTTACGTACTGCCTATATTTATCAATATATTCAAATGTGGTGGAAATGCTAGAGAGGCTCATGGGTAAAGAGAACGTTTCTATATATGAATATTATTATTAACAGTTATTGATCTTTAAGGATTTGAAGTGATAAATGAATGAAATATTGCTAGAGAGATTGAAATAGACAACTAACAAATATATGTATAGATCAATAGACAGACTGTGGTAGAGCATATTACAATTTTCATGGCCAAGAAATGTCAGTATGTCATAATATGTGAGAATGTTCATCAAACCCTAACCCTGCCCATTAACTCGCTGTGTGACCTTGGGCATCTTACTCAACCTACCTATTTCTCAAATAGCCTCCTGTGTAAAGAGAAGATCATAATACACTTAACTCTTAAGACTATTAGAAAGAGTAAATTAGTAGATACATGTAAAAATGTAAATCAGTGTCTGGTAACAAGTGCCACAGAAGCATTAGTTATTAACATTATGTTTTTTATTCACTCAAAAAAAGATTAATAAAGATTATGTATAAAATGCCAAAGATATAGAAGTGAATACTGTACTTACCCTAATTTTAGAAAATAAATAAAATTATATACTTATTAATTTATACTTAATGTATATAAAATTTTAAAGAAGTCATATTTTGCATCTTTTTGCATTTCTTCTTTTATTTTTTATTCAAAACACTAGATACATATATATTATAGCAATATATTTATATATGTTAGATTTTAACTCCACATTATCCCTTTAAACATTATTTTTGTATACTTCCCATTATATTGCTTTTGTTTTGGAGCAAAGTTATTTATTTATCAGGACACCCACTAACTAGGTCATGCTAATCAAGTCTTGTTACTATATAGCTTTGCTATTAAAAGCATAATGATTCTGAACCATTGGCAAACAATAAAACGTCAGTTATTTTGTCCTTCTTTTAAGGGTGCTCTTTCTTACTCTATGACAGTTTGAGTGAAACTGGTCACAAGTGATTTTTTTTACCCTAATGAAGGAAATGTTGAATGACAGATTGCAGCACTTGATTCATTGAAAATCTAATGTAAATCAGGTTCTAACATTTTAAATCACATTCTCCAAAATGTGTACCTGATTTTCAAAATACTAGTAAGTGTAAGACATAGGGAAGACTAGCAGAATATGAATAATTCTTTTAACTAATTATATAAGCAATGAAACATCAATAAACAATAATCAGACAACAAATTTTCTAATATTAGAAAGACTGACTGACATTTCTGAGCAACTATTACGTGTCAGAAACTTTAAGTTATCTATATCAACTCAATCTTCAGAAATAGCACGTAAGTACAACCGCTGCTCCATTTATAGATACGGAAACACACATTAGATTTAGTGGTAGGTTTGAGATCTGTATTCAAACTATCTGGAGTTTGTTTTTTTAAATAACCACAATGTTATAATATAAACAACAAAATGAAACAAGCATTATATGTTTCAGATCAAAGTTTAAAAATTAAATATAAAGTTTTTCTTTTTTCTGTGTTGTATATAATACTAGAGGCCCGGTGCACAAAATTCATGCGGGGGGGGGGGTGGGGGGTGGTTCCCTCAACCCAGCCTGCACTCTATCCAATCTGGGACCCCCCGGGGATGTCCAACTGCCGGTTTAGGATCGGGCCTAAACCAGCAGTCAGACATCCCTCTCACAATCCAAGACTGCTGGCTCCTAACCACTCACCTGCCTGCCTTCCTGATTGCCCCTAACCGCTTCTGCCTGCCAGCCTGATCGCCCCCTAACCACTACCCTGCTGGCCTAATCACCCCCAACTGCCCTCCCCTGCTAGCCTGATCACCCACAACTGCCTCCCCTGCCGTGACCTGCCTCCTTCCGCTGGGACCTGCCTCCTCCGCACGAACCACGGAACCTCCAGACCTCACCACACAGAGAGGTCACTGGGCCCTGGGTCCGCTGTGCACATGGTCATCTTGTGGCAGCCATCTTGTAGTGGCCATCTTGTGACGATGTTGCACAAGGGTGTGACACCACCTAGGCTTTTATTATATAGGATATTGAACCTGACTTTGTCCTTTTTATTTTATTATTGATTTCATAGAGAGGGAGATAAAGAGACAGAAACATCAATGATGAGAGAGAATCATTGATTGGCTGTCTCCTGACCACCTCCTTCTGGGGATTGAGCCCACAACCTGGGCATGTGCCCTTGACCAAAATCAAACCTGGGACCCTTCAGTCCATAGGCCAAGGCTCTATCCATGGAGCCAAACTGACTAGGGCAAACCTTACTTTGTCTTAATAACAAATAATATTTTCCATTGAAAAGAGATTACTTTCCTTTTAACTTGTGTACTTAAAAATGAATGTAGAAAAATAAGACAAGGTAACTTTTTTCTGTATTGTAACAAAGTAGACAATGTAGTGTGTAAATTAAAAAAAATCGTTTTGTTCTGTTTTTGATAACTATTACAATCATTTTGGAAGAATATAGCTTTTTTTAATTTTATTGAGAAACTAGAGGCCTGATGCATGAATTCATGCATGGGTGGGCTCCAGCTGACCTGCCCCAATGGGGTCCCATCAGGCCAGGCCTGTAGGGGGAAGGGGCTGTGGGCGGTTAGGGGTGTTGGGGGCCAATCAGGGGCTGGGCCAATTAGTGGGGGCGGGGAGGCAATCAGGGTCCAGATCAGGCTGGTTGGCTGCTGCAGTACACATCATAGCCACTGGTCGTTCTTGTAGTTCTGGTTGTTCCGCAGTTCAGGTTGCTGGGCTTTTACATATATAGATAATTGGTTTACAATACATTGCACATATTTAAAGTGACAAATGTGATATGTTTTGACAACTGTATATACCCATGGAAACATCACACTGATCAAGATAATGAACCCATCCATCACTTCCTCAACAAGCCTTTTGATCTCATGCAAACATTAATCTGCTCTCTGTGACTACAAATCCATTCCCGTTCTTTAGACTTTATGGCTGAGAATGTAGGCTATCTTGCTGAATGTGAGCTTGAGAAGAATGCACTATATTCTGCTGTTGCTGAATGAAGTCTATAGATGTCAATTATGTCCAGTTGATTGATGGTGTTTTCAGTTCAATTATATCCTTACTGAGTTTCTGCCTGATGGATCTGCCCATTTCTGATAGAGGCGCTGACGTCTTCAACACTGATAGTGAATTCAACTCTTCCTGCAGTTGTATTAGCTTTTGCCTCATAAAGTTGCCACTGTTATTAAGGGTTGTTATGTCTGCTTGGAGGATTGAGCCCTTTATCATCAAGTAATTTCTTCTTTATCCCGAGTAACTTTCCTTGGGATTAAAGGAAGTCTGCTCTGCCTGAATTAACATAGCCACTCTTGCTTTATTTTGCTTAATGTTTGTTCAGAAAGTATATTTTTCTCCTTTCACTTACTTTTAATCTATATGTGTCATATTTAAACTGGGTTTCTTGCAGACAACATAGAGTTGGGTCATGCTTTTTCATCTAGTCTGACAATCTCTGCCTTTTCATTGTAGTATTTAGACCATTGAGGTTCAAAGTGATTATTGACATAGCTGGACCAATATCTACCCTATGCATTACTACTTCCTATTTGTTGCACTTGTTCTTTAAAAAGGTTTATCCCAAGAACATGGATTGTGAGTCTTCCTTTCTATTTTATTATAGGTGCTCAGTACCACAGGGTTTTGGGGAGTTTTTTGTTTTGTTTTTAAGTACTGCTTTAGCTGTACCCCACAGATTCCAATACATTGAGTTTCATTTTCATTAAACTCAAAAGACTTCCCAGTTTCCCTTTTTACCTCTTTTTCTATTTAGTTTTCGTGCATTTGGAACTTTTCCAGCTCTCTATTTCTGTTATTGACTTTCAACTTATTTCCATGTGGTCAAAGAATCTACTTTGCATGACTTGAATCATTGTAAATTTATAGAAACTTATTTTGTTGCCTGCAGTGTGGTTTATCTTGGGAAGAGCTCCGTGTGCACTTGAAAAGAACCTGTAATCTACTGTTGTTAGTTTGAGTGTTCTATAAATGTTAATCAGGTCAAATCTAGGCAGTGCTGTTTAAGTCTGTTCTAACTATGATGATCTTCTATTTGCTCCATCAATTGTATAGAAAGTTACATTAAAAATCTCCAGTATAATTGCGGATTTGTTTCTTCCCCCTTGTAGTTCCAGAACATTCTGTTTCCTGTATTTCAAAGCTCCGTTATTAGGTCCATAAATGTTTAACACAGTTATGTTATCTTTATGAACTGACCAGTTCATGATTATAACATGAGATTCTGCATTCATTTTAATATTCTTTGCTTTGAAACGTATATGTCTATATTGATAAATCAGTTCCATTGCAGGAAAGAGATAGCAGAATTTTCCTCTGCTTCTACAGCAACCTTTTATTACCCTTTCTCACAAAGTTCGGAGGCATTATGACTTTGGGAAACAAAGATTGATTGTACCCGTCACAGCCAGAATGAGAAATTGCATGAGTCTTTCTGCCATGTATGAGGCTGAGACATGGAATTAGCCCTTGTGATGGCTGGAGGGCTGAAAGGCACTGTAATACTGCAATTAGCTATAATCCAAAAATATGGAAGCAGTAAAGTATTGAACAACAGCAACACAACAATTCTTTCACTCTCCTGCATATTTCTATCATTTAAAAAGGGAATTAACTTTGTAATCCTTTAAACAATAAAAAAAATTAATATATATATATATTAATTGAAAAAATAAATAAATAAAAAGGGAATTAAATACTTATTTACTGCTCATGTAGTCCATATTCAGGTGTATGTATGTGTTTATTTAAAAATTACCCTTATGTTTTCCAAAGATTCTTTTTAAAAGTATTTTTTTAATCATGAAAATAAGGACATCTATTTTTTTATTATTTCTTCAAAATTTGAAAGATATTTTAATGCTGTGTTTAATGCCAGCACCTGCCTAAAGTTAGCTATGATATGAGGAAGCTTGCTAGTGTGAGGATCAGAATAAGTTTGGTTTGGCTGTTAACCAGCCCAACACTATATGCTTATGAATAGTCTAACCTCTGATTTTTCTAGCAGGTAAAGTTAAGTACTGAGCTAGGTGAATTTTAGGGTCTCTTTTCATTCAAGCTTTCTATAGTTACCAGGGTGCTTGATCCAAAGTATTTATTTTTTACATATTTGTGTCTATCATACTAAATACAAGGTAGAATGAAATTTTATTATTTAGTTACTAGAGGCCCATTGCAGGAAGATTCCTGCAAGAATAAGGCTTCCTCAGACCTATTTCTGCAAGAATAGGGCTTCCTGCAGCTGGAGCGAAGCAGAGAAGGGAGCAAAGCTGGCCCTTCTCCTCTGCCTTGCTCCCTCCCATCTCTGTAGCCTCAGCTCTGCTCCCATGTTCGCTGCCTCGGCACACTCCATCGATGGCGGAGCAGCAAAGCTGGATTGGTGAGGCTGGATCGGCCACCGGAGTGGGCGGATCATGCCTCACTGCTCGCCCCCGCGGCTCCCGGCCAGGTGACAGGCCCAGACACTCCAGCAGCGATGGAGTGGTGAGGCTGGATCCGTCTGGATCCAACCTCGCCACTCACTCCCCCGCCACCTGCCTGGCCAACAGGCCTGGACACTTCAGCGGCGGGGCTTAGGGGACTGGGCGCCACCATCCTGTGGCTATGCGCACCACCATCTTTATGACTGAGTGACGGTTAATTTGCATATCACTCTTCTATTAGATAGGATTACTCTACACAGAAAATAATCTAGTTTGTAAAAACATTGTCTTCATATAAAAAATGAAGTTTAATCAATGCTTGACAATGTACATGAGTGTCTGTAACTGGATCTTTGGCCGAATATAAAGAATTCTTCTCTATTCAGTCCATACTCCAAGAGAATGGGCAATAAATGTAGGCTTAACCCTACCAGACCTGAGGCCCTGCACCTAACTGTCCCCTATACCTGGGCTCCTGAGCATTAAAGAGAAAAAACCAACATGATATAGAAAAATGTTAGTTACATGCAAACAAGTGGTTAGAATAAGATGGAACTTGGAGACATTGTAGAAAATAGGTCTAGGCAAAGTACCGAAAATTAGGTATAGCGGTATAGTGGCAGATTCGGAAATTACCAAAAAATCGGTACAGCGGTCTGGTAGGGTTAATATTCATGGGTACTATACAATTTCTCACCTGAAAAATTCTCCCTCTGATTATTTCACTGTGTCAATATCTAAGGCTGGAAAACCTGAAATGCTTACCTGTGAAACTTCTATGTCACTATTCCACAAAAATGTGTAATTTACATTTTGTAGCCATCCCAAGAAATAATAAATTTGTATGCTAGTATACAAACTTTGAACATAATGCTCTTACTAATATTCTTAAAGTAAACTAGCAATATTATTTGTTTTTTTGAATATGTTTATTAAAATTATTACTGTTCTAGCCTGCCCCCACAATGGGGGGCGGGGAGTGGACATATGTTATACTTTCAACAACAAATATTTTTTTAAATATATTTCTTTATTGATTTCAGAGAGGAAGGAAGAGGGAGAGAGAGATAGAAACATCAATGATGAGAGAGAACCACTGATCGGCTGCCCCCTGCAGGCCCCCCAGTGGGGATTGAGCCTGCAACCCAGGCATGCGCCCCCGGCCGGAATTGAACCCAGGACCCTTCAGTCCACAGGCCGACGCTCTATTCACTGAACCAAACCAGCCAGGGCCCAACAACAAATATTTTTTTTAAAATAAATAAAATAAAAGTATTACTGTGCTAAAAAACAATAGCATTAAATTTACTATCTTAATTTAGTGGCTTTAAGTATATTCACATTGCTTTGCCACAGTCTCTTGAACTTCAACATGGTTCTTTTATTAACAAATACAGAACCAATTTTACTCCTTTTCCCCCCAAAGCAATACATTCCAGACAAACCACATATATATTCCTCATACAATTTTCATGTTTATATTAAATATATTTCAAATTCACATTGTAGGTCTTAGCTCATGTCTCTGTGTAATTTTCTCTTTGGCCATCCTGCTCTTAGAGGGTATCATCTATTTCCTAGTTGATGCTTCAAGAGTAAAAGTGATCTAGAGTCAGGTGACCTGTTAGTGATTAATAGCTTTACCATCATCTCTGTGATCCTCAATAATTGACTTGATGGTGATTGCTTTAGTTTGTCCAATGGGAAAAAAAATTAAATTCCTTTTAAGAGATTTGTAATTATATTAAACTAGAGGCCTGGTGCATGAATTCATGCACAGGTGGGGGCCGGCGAGGGAAGGGGCTGTGGGCAGTTGGCCAACTGGCCCTGTCCCTGATCGGGGTGTTAGGGGCCAATCGGGGGCCAGACTGGCCAGGTGGGGAGGCCGATCAGGGCCCAGATCAGGTTGGTTGGCTACCGGAGTGCACATCATAGCCACCAGTCATTCTTGTCCTTCCACCGTTTCAGTCACTGGGCTTTTATATATATAGATTAGCTAAAGCATAGTGCAATATACTAAAATATACCCTTTCCTCTGGCTTTTGGCCTTCTTACTTGTATGTGAGCATTCAGTATCTGTCTGTGATGGGTAATTTTGGATTTGATTGTGTACCTTGCTGGGAATATGTGCTCACTGTGAATAATGTAGAATGAGGTCAGGAGGAGGAAGGAAACACAAGGCTCACAGGAAATGACCTATTCCTCCTTAGTGTGAGTGTCACCGTCTGTAACACATCCTGTCTTTATATTGAGCTAAGAATCCACAACACCGGGAGACTGACATTTTTATATTCTTTGAAATGCCTAGAGACACTCAGAAAGTTTCAATTCTGAAAATGTATTCTAATAAAGGCCCTTTTCCTAAAACACTAAAAATTTTTGCCAAGTTCATGACATTTTAACCAAGAAAAAAAAAATTTGCTGCAGAAAGCTCTTTACTTTTGAGATTAATTTTGAAATTCATAACAAGTGAAGATTCACAGTTCAGTTTTTAAATAATATATATTTTTTAATCTTTATTATTGAAAGTATTACATATATCCGCCTTTATCACCATTGACGCTATCTAGCCCCTGCCCTTGAAATAATATTTTATAGTAAAAGATGACACAACTCTCTTCCTCTAAGTCTTCAAAACCTTTTCTTAGAGTAGTCCATGAATTGATGGAAAAATTTTGTCTAATAAAAAACAAATAATATTTTTACATTCTCCCTGTGCAGAAACAAAGGTTATTTCATAGATGATGGGAACTGGGAATGAAATTCATGGCCTCAGCGGCACTACTCCAAGTAGTAGACCATCTCACCTTTTCAAGTGACACACAAGCCTAACACCACTGAAAAGTATTTCACGACTTTATGACATTCTAAATTCACTGTCTTATTGATGGTTCTTTATATAAATTTCCATGCGGTTTATAAAGCTTTTAGGAATACATTTTTAAAAATGTTTCAGAGATACAGAAACCATTACACATTCTTTCAGAGTATTCTTGAACAGATTAATGAACTTGATTTTTTACATTAGCTTAATGATTTTCTATTTTTGTTGCACTTGTCAGCTTCACTGTTTTTTCTACACTCACTTACAGTTGATAAAAAAGGTTAAGTACATTTTTATCTCTTGGCAACAAATATAACCATATTTATAATTTGCTAAATAAAAAGTGCATAGTGAGCATTTTCTCACCAACCTACAAACTACTAATTACTGAGTAAGCGTCATTATTTATTAGTCCTTTATTTTTAATTGACCTTTTAAAATGAATTTTGTCTTATTTTGAAAACTTTTGAAAAAAATGCTAGATATGTACAGATAAAATTGCTTTATAATAATTTCTGGCTATATATGCACAATATATTTGTGTCATCACCTAATATCACATAAATTATTTCTTTCCAATAACTTATATTCTTGTGTTTGAACTTTGTTCAATGAACAAATGTCTTAGCTTGCATCAAAGTAGTTTTAATAGAATATCATTGATTTTCAGTAAAATAGAAGTATGTTAGATCCCAATGACCATTTAAATATTTCATTTAATGTTTATTAATGCACAAGGTATTAAAACATGCAGCCATTTTCATTTTTAAGTACACTGCACTTCTATTATTCATTTCTGTGTTACTTCTATGAACCAATTAAAAAGATACTGCAGCTCTGCCAGTGTGGCTCAGTGATTGAACATTGACCCATGAACCAAGAGGTCATGGTTTGATTCCCAGTCAAGGGCACATGTCCTGGTTACAAGCTTGATCCCCAGTAGGGGACGTGCAGGAAGCAAGTGATCAATGATTCTCTCTCATCATTGATGTTTCTATTGCTCTCTTCCTCACCCTTCTGCTCTCTGAAATCAATAAAAACAAAAAAGATACTGAAGATCTTTCAATTGAAAGGGCATCAAAATGCAGTCCGTTGCAGCTTTGAATTAATTATTGCTATTTTTATAATGTATAAAGAACCTGCATCAAGTGCTGTAACCTTGATCTTATAATCAGTGCCATATCATCTTGCATTAAAGTGCCAGATGCTGTCAATTTGCAGTTTACATGTTTAAATAATATACTAATCTAAAATATGCCTTCATAAAATGAGAAAGAAAATGTGATTGCTTAGCTTATCACTATTGAATGATAAAAAGGAACTGACAAGTTACTGTGAAGATTATGATAGAATTTTTGAAATTGTATCTTTTTTGATGAAAGAAAGCATTACAGATGTCCCCTTCCCCTTTCCCCCATTGGCCCCCTCCAATCTGCTCCTGCCCCCTTCCAAGGTCTGCTTCACACCATTGTCTGAATTTATGCATATACGTTCATTGGTTAATCTCTTCCCGCCCCCACCCTGCCCTCTGACATACATTAGTCTGTTGCATGCTTCAATGCCTCTGGATCTTTTTTGTTCCTCAGTTCATAAGTGAGATCATGTGACACTTGTATTTCTCAGACTGGCTTATTTTGCTTAGAGTAATATTCTTCAGGTCTCTCCATGCTGTCTCAAAGGGTAAGAGGTCCTTCTTTTTTACAGCTGCATAGTATTCCATCATGTAAATATACCACATCTTTTGTATCCCCTCATCTACTGATGGGTACTTGGGCTGTTTCTAGATATTAGCACCATAAATAGTGCTGCTATGAACATAGGGGTGCTTATATTCTTTCTGGTTGGTGTTTTGGGTTTCTTAGGATATATTCCTAGAAGTGGGACCACTGGGTCAAATAGCAGTCACATTTTTAATTTGTAAAAATAATCTCTTGCTTTGAATTAAATAGGAATACATTTATTCAAGAGATATAGAAATATACATTTATAGCTGTTGGAAAATAAGTTTTAAATTATTACTTTACATAAAGTGTCTTTTTTCCTGAAATAAGAAAAGTGAGGCTAAGTGACTAAACAAGAGAGAAAAAAAATCAAGATATGCTGAGCAATTGAAAAATATGTGATCTTAAAAATGTGCTCTTAAAATGAATACAGAAAAAAGCCCACTTAAATTAAATCCATGACAAATCTCCAACTAAGCTTATTAATTAAAGGAGATCTGGTTTCATAAAAATGGTTTGAAAGGTTTGATCAAAAATGGAGAAAATTAGAAAGCATAAAGTAACAATTCAAAATGATGGAGCTGGCCAAAATAGAAGTTAGAATTCACAATCATTTTTTGTTTGTTTCTTTATGTGGTAATTCCTGTTTATTTATTTTTTCTATTAATGCTTCCTTACATATTTTTAGGGTGCAGATTCATTTCTACTGACTCTGTTTCTATGCCCTGATTCCAATCCCACTGCTAAGGCTCTGAGGTTTCATATTATTATCGATGCCTATAATGAACTCACATTGATAAGCACTAACAGTTTTCGTATCACTTGCTTGAAAGAGCAAGAACAAAGATTCAGTGCATGTCAGCCTTGAAGTCCTTCCGCTCAGGAGGACTAGTCAAACATATTCACATCCTGTTGGCCTGATGATTAAAGTTCTATTTTTTTTCTTTTTTAACTAAGTTTATAAATTTTTAACTAAGTTTATGTATCTATGAGTGAGGACATGTCCATGGCCCAAATGAGCACATTTTGCAGGAAATATACTCTGGCCTTCATTAGAAGAGCTGGCGTTGACAGTTATTTTTGGTGGCACAGAAAAATGGTGCCCTGAGGAGTCTATTCTTATTTGTTACAGATTAATGCTGGCTCATGGGTGACTGACACCACATTTAAAAATAAAAAATAAAAAATGATGCCTGGCTTGTGTGGCTCAGTGGTTGAGTTTCAACCCATGAAGCAAAAGGTTGCTGGTTCAATTCCCAGTAGAGAGCATGCAGGATGCAGCTGATCAATGAATCTCTCTCATCATTGACGTTTCTGTCTCTCTCCCTCTCCCTTGCTCTCTGAAATCAATAAAAATACATTTTAAAAAAATAATAAAAATAAAAAGTAAAATTTGAATTGTTCAACTTTTATTTGGGGGAGGCTTTTTCCACCCAAAGGACACATCATACTTGTACAATGTGGATGGGAGAGAACAGATACAAACATGAAATTCGGAAAGGACAGCAGACTCTCCTGAATGCCAATACCAGTTCCCAGTAACTTGGACTGTTTGGGTTGGAATTCTTTTTTAATCTCCAAATAAATATGTTTGGTTTTTTTATCGGACTTCACATTACCCGTGAGAGAATATTCAACACAGAAGCAAATCCCCTATGCTTCCTCCATTGGTTCATTCTGGCAAGAAATGATGGTCTGAGAACATCCCTTCTAGCTCAGTTAACCGTCTCTCACTTTTCCTCTTGCCTGGTGAACCAGAGCTGCTTACCCCAACCCCCAGCAACTTTTTCACCAACAAGTAGGAGTGGATTTGCATATAATTCCTATATTGTTCTGTGGGAACGGTCTGCATACACACATTGTTAGAGCTCTCCATTTCCTCTTGGGTAAATTGTTTCTAAGCTGTAATCCTTTTATTGTATTCAGTGGCTGGTAGGTAAAGCAGCGAAATTAAGTGGAGAACAGAGCATTAGCAAGATGTAATTTGAAACAGGACACCTGGGATCCCACTTATGGGGTCTGCTGGCGAGTCATTGTAGTGTGTAGGGAACGGTAAGGATGGGGAAATGTAATAGAATCGGTATTATTCTGGGCACCAGGCCTCAGTAAGTTAATATTCAATTCCATCTTGTCAGCATTGTTCTTCATTTTTGCATTTATGTGTTAATGCTTTGCAAAAGTTATGTGTAGTTGGGTGATATTATGCATTATTTTTTGTTCTTAGGAATGCTTAAAAGTGTGTATGTGTTTAAAAGTGCTGAGTTGCAAGTTTTAGTTAAATACTACCTTCTTATTTTTTCCCCTTTACTAACTAAATCAACTCATTCAAACAATTTTCTGAGCAACTACAGTAGGCCGGGCACTAATTAGATA
The DNA here is from genome assembly GCF_000147115.1 of Myotis lucifugus. Lineage (NCBI taxonomy): Eukaryota > Metazoa > Chordata > Mammalia > Chiroptera > Vespertilionidae > Myotis > Myotis lucifugus. The sequence continues at coordinate 448,346 of NW_005871202.1, read as the reverse complement.
CTAAATCCTATCTAGATGTCAGGGGATAAATAAAATAAAATACAGGAATGTGTGTTCATATAAAATTGCATAGTGTGGTGTTAACGGAATTTCTGGAGAACTCCTGTAGATTTGGGGGGTCTTGTCAGAAAATGCCCTTCTGGCAGGGGGCGCAAGCATGGCTGGTCAGACCTGAATGACCAGGATGAGCCAGGATCCTGTGGAACTAGGAGAAGCTTTCTAGGCAGAGAGCCCTAAGGTGGGAACGGGACTCTGCAGGTTGGACCATGGGAGAAAGGCAGGGTGGCTGTAGTGTGGTGGCAACGGTGACCCTAGTGGTTAGGTCTGTGAGTGGTGAGAGAGTATTTGGATGGAGAGCAAAGTCCAGATCATGTAGAGTATTGTGGTCTCATTGTTTATTGTCTTTAAAATTTAAGCCTGTAGAATTTTCAAGCCCTTCTTGCTGTAAGTCCATTAAGGTGTGGCCACAGTTGGAATTGTTAGGGTTTCGGTAATCTCAATGTTCTTTTTATTTTAGTTAATGGGATTATCCTGAATGATAGCTCTGAGAGCAAGATCCATAGGGACCCCAACTCAGAGGGGAATTTAAATTTCTGATGTATCGTGCTCATGAGAACACTAAAACAAACACCTAAAACAAAACAACAAATTAGAGAGAATTAAGTAAAATATCACAAGTTCAAGTAGACTTTACCTGTCTTGTCTGACAATACTACAGCAGATAATGCTATAAGGAGAGAGAGAGAGAGAGAGAGAGAGAGAGAGAGAAAGAGGGAGAGAGAGAGAGAGGGAAAGGGAGAGGGAGAGGGAGAGGGAGAGGGAGAGGAAGAGGGAGAGGGAGAGGGAGAGGGAGAGGGAGAAGGAGAAGAAGGAGAAGGAGAAGGAGAAGGAGAAGGAGAAGGAGAAGGGAGGGAGGGCAAAGGTAGATTTGATACATTCTTTGAGCTGGGAGTTGAGACATAAGATATATACAAGACTGGTCTTTGTCTTGACTGTTTCCTTAGATATTCCAGGCAGGACGAAACTACTGGGGGGAGGGGGAGCACTTAGGAGAATCTTACGCTCCATGGGACAATTTGCCTGATCTCTAAGATGGGTGAGGTAGATATAGAGTCTAAGTCACTGCCGAGTTGAATTAAAAGAAAAAAAATCTTCTATGTGGCAGAAAGCAGTAATTTTCCAACAACTAAATCAGTGGTTTCATAATATGGATGTGACTTAGTTTCTGTGAATTTTTATTCTTTCTTAAAAGTTTCTTTATTTCTCATTTTGTACATTTTTCTTACTTTTACAAAAACAAACAAACAAAAACAAAAAAAAACTGGGAACTCCTAACATGCCAATTGACTTTAGACAAATTCTCTGAACATTCTAAATGCCCTGACAATGAGGTCCATTCTGCCATTTTAAAAACAAAGGAAAATGTTAAATACAATAAATTTTAAAAGGTTCAGCAAACTTCAGATCATGCCCTAGCCGACTTTGCTCAGTGGATAGAGTGTCGGCCTGCAGACTAAAGGGTTCCAGGTTCCATTCCAGTCAAAGGCACGTACCTTGGTTGCAGGTTCCTCCCTGGCCTGGGTCCTGGTGGGGCTCATGCAGGAGGCAACCAGTAGATGTGTTTCTCTCACATAGATGTGTCTCTCTGTCTTTTCCTGTCTCTTCCACTCTCTTTAAAAATCAATGGAAAAATATCCTCAGGTGAGGATTAACAAAAGAAAGAGAGAGAGAGAGAGAGAGAGAGAGAGAGAGAGAGAGAGAGAGAAAGGGAGGAAGGAAGGAAGGAAGGAAGGAAGGAAGGAAGGAAGGAAGGAAGGAAGGAAGGAAGGAAGGAAGGAAGGAAGGAAGCTTCAGATCAGCAAGCTAAAAGAACCAAAGAAATGTCTAGAGAAAGATGGAGAGAAAGGCAGGAATCTGTTTGGATGCAGATTTGTCCAGATTGTCTGCTTTGGATGCAGAAAACACCACATTTTAGACTGAAATGAAATAAAGTGATATACAAAACATTTTTTGAATGGCAGCTAGCATAAAGTATCAAAAACATATACTGTTAGGTTTTCAGCATTCAGGCCTTTATCACTCCATGAGTGTAATGTGTATGCACATTATAGTGTGAACTTTAAATACTAAATTATGCATAAGGGATTCCAAAGTGTTTTTGCTTAGCCATGTCCACACGGTTCACTGTTATCTATCACACATCTTTACAAGGTCCTCAAGTTCTATTGCAAGTATTTTGTTTGTGCTTGAGATATGGATATCCCTCTGTATAAGCTTACCTTTAGAGTGTATATTAGACCTCGTCTGTTTTTGTTTATACACGTATTGCTTTAGATGTAGATTTACAAATAAATAGAACAAAATAAAACTTCTCTGAAAGAGAAATCCCCAGCTATAATTTAATCATTATCTTCTTGTATTGTATTTAAGCCTAGACAAATTGGAAAGAACAGTTCTTTCTTAATAGTGCGTGATCCAGCCTCTTAGGGATACATGACAGGAGCTTAAGTCTAAATTCATTTGTATTTGACCAAGTGAAACGCGGGGTATTCTTCTCTGTTCTTTTTAAATTATGAGATTCAACCTTGGAGTCTAACCTGTGTGTTGTTGGTGTTGTTGTTTTCAGACACAACAAACTAACACTCATTTGTTTAACTCACTGTCCTCATCTTCCCCACCTTGTGTTAGATGGAGATGAAAAAAAGTTCTACTTTCATAAAGACTGCATTAATTCTTTTTAAATTAACATTTCTTCTCATAATTAAAGTTTTAAAATAGTATCTCATAATTATATACACACAGAAGGTTATACAACTAATATGATTTAATACTTGGAAAATAAATGATATAATATTTTTGCATCTGATTTCTGTTAATTAGACATGTTCTCAGTACTTGTGGGAAATTTAGGCCAATCACACTAAAACATAAAGTATGTATCTATTCTCAGAAAATTAAAGTGTGAAAGATATCAGGACATGATGTTTTAGAGGCCAGCAATGCCAGGACTGCAATACCAGCAATACCAGCTATCTCAATACATGGGCAGAAAAAGCAAAAAAAAAATTTGTGCTATAAAAATATTCATCTGGCTTTTCTATTGACTAAAAACTAGCAGAAGATGAGAGATGGAGAGACCAGAAAGAGAAATTAAGATAAAATGTATTTTTTTTAGGTAACCTGTGTTGCAAGTTATAGGAATGATTAAAAATAGTAGAGAACAGCTTATTGAAAATGGGTAGGAGAAGGTAACCCCACTGATTGGGGTTGGACATTTTGGAGAGAAATGGGGAAATGATGAGGAGAAAATAATCTCTGTGGTGTAATAATGTGGAGGGAAAATGATCAAGAATAGACTGTGAAGACATGATGATGGGAGGAAAAGTGAAGGGAGAAATGGCACCAACAGAGGTGGAGATAGAGTAGTCAGGGACTAAAAGGAGGAGAGTAAAATTCTAGGAAGGACAAAAGAGTAACAGTCTCCATTCACTGTAATCAGCCTTATATCTTTTTAAAGGATGTGCATATTCAGTCACTTTTTCCAAATTATTTTTGACAGCAAAATATCACTAAATATATTATTTTGATTAATGTTTTTATAAACTATGGAAATTGGAAGACCTACCTACCAGGGGATTACTAGCAAATTTGAAATTTTAACTGATTCTCAGGATGTTTTGCAAGCCATATAAATTCAACTTGCAACTACTAGAAACAAAATCAAACTAGCTTATATTGTAAGAGTCCTAAAACCCAACTCAGTTTATCACACTTCAGTCCATGGGTGAGTATGCTTTTAGACCAGACACATCCCTGTTAGGCTCACATGATCTCCTCTTAACAATTCCAGCAGAAAAAAAATATTGTTTTCAACATCCACATAACAAACCTGCTTTAAAAACTACCATAAAACACCGCAACTTGAAGAAGACATTTATTATATCTTACAATTTTGTACCTCATACATTTGGGCCAGGATTACCGGAAATAGCTCCTATTCTAAGTGGTGCTAACAGAACTTTTTCTGGAACATTCAGCTAAATGATCACCTGGTGTGGGTGATCCAACATGGCTCTCTTGTGAGGATGGTGAGAAGAGCTGGCTCAGACGGGGTGCTGTCAACAGGGGTGCATTCATGTGGAATACCCATGATGTGTGAACTGCCTCCCAGACGATGGCCTCAGGGTAGGTGACCTTTTATGCTCACTCACAGCCCTTGGAGGTTATTGAAAAAGCTATCAGTCCTCTTAAAACCTAGTCCTAAAGTTGGGGTAGCATAACCTCTGCCATTTTCTATTATTGGTCCAGCAAGCCACTAAGGCCAGCCTTGAGTAGAATGAAAATTAAATTACGTTCTCAATGGGGGGGAGAGGGGGGTTGCAAATCTCTGAAATCTACAATACTTGCAAAAATCATTGTTTCTTCCTCTGTGATATCCTCACACATGTATAGGGGGGCATAGGTGGTTCCCCTGTAGATCCTAAAGAATGGAAGGGGAGAGGAAAGTGCCAAATAGAAAAACAAAGTTATATTAATAAGCATCCTGCGTAAACAGACTGCCTGAGAACATTGTCAAACAATCTGTCTCCTAAAAGCATTTGGTAAATATACAGTAAGTTCTTTCTTTTTTCCACATCTGACAATCCCATGTGATTAATTTTACATGTGCATTTGTCTATTTTCTCATAAAGAAACAAAATTTTCACTGGCTTTTTGTGATAGTAACTTTTAAATTAAAGGCAGTGGTGACATATTTAATTAGAAGTTCCTGGATGTACATGACTGACCAACCAATGAAAACTATTTCCTAAGGACCAAGAATTAACGAGAAAGAAATGGAAATACAATAGTTATGAAGAAAGTGGCACTGTGGTTTGACATTTATAATGGATTAGCTGTTAATTTTTCCTCTTCTATATGTTGCTTTAATAAGATTTGTCAGACTACAGTACAATTTATCTTGCTGCACATTTCTCTTTCAAATGATGGATCACTGCACATTACAAGCCAAATTTTCAAATAAAATGAAGAAGAGACTTGCTCCCAGCAATAGATGCATTTGAAATAAGGGCATTTGTGTGATTATCACCATGACACCTATGCCTCACTTTTCTTTCAAAAATATTTATGGAATTATGGCTAGACTACCAGTAAAATTGTCTTAGGTGTTTTGTTTTGTTTTTCATTTTTGCTGGTAGTTCCTTTTAAAGCAGGTACTATTTCTACCTCTTACTCTTCTTTATTTTCTCACCTTCTTTCTTCTCTACTCTTGTGCATCTTTATTGCTCACCAAGATGCTCTCTCACCCCCCCCCCCGCTTCCCTCTTTCTCACCTTTGTCCTTGTGCCCCTTTCCTTCTTTTTCTATATCACCTTCTGTCTCTATTTCTCTTCCTGTCTCTCATTTACATTGGTCTATGTATGCCAAACGAAAGAGATCCTAACATGATAATTTATATAGAACATACTCAGTAGATTCAGTAGACTTTATGGAGTCAATGTAGATGAAGACTATAGTCCAAGACAGGATTTGGTGGGTCTAGTGCAGGGGTCCTCAAACTATGGCCCGCGGGCCACATGCAAATACAAATGTTGTATTTGTTCCCGTTTTGTTTTTTTTACTTCAAAATAAGATATGTGCAGTGTGCATAGGAATTTGTTCATAGTTTTTTTTTTTAAACTATAGTCCGGCCCTCCAACGGTCTGAGGGACAGTGAACTGGCCCCCTGCTTAAAAAGTTTGAGGACCCCTGGTCTAGTGAATGAGGCTAAAGCCAAGTGAACCAGAGATAATTCAGGTTTAAGTTACAATACTCTGAGATAACGTATCTTTGGCCCTAAATTAATCAACATTACCAACGTTTATAATCTGATTAGGTATTAATCCTCTATCCTCTCCTTTCTACTCCTCAAATAAACCCGCCATCCTGGTTGCCCATTAGGAAACAGCACAGTTTTTCACCTCGTGAATAATCCCAGTCTACTACTGTGTAACCAACATAAGGGCAAAAAAGTTAGTTTTTCAGCTCTATAGACATAGTAAGTCTAGGTTTCTATGAAAATTACTTGGTATGACTCTAGGTGAAAAGAGTGAATTTGGAATATTGTTTTTACATTTTGAGAAATAAAAACTCAGTAAATCCTTTTCCTAGGAAAACTTAAAAATGTGTGCCTCATAATTTTGCAAACACATTTAGGATGTTTGGGTTACCATAAAGCTTAGTTTGAATAATTGCAACTAAGAACAATGGGTTTTGAATAAGTTTAATTATGAAAATCAACTGGGAACATTTTTAAAAATATAGATTCCTTATCTGTCATCCAAGACACACTATATCAGAATTGTGGAGGCCAGGGGTGGAAAGGGAGGCTATGAAAAATATTCATAGGCTAGAAAGTGCCCAGATAAATTTCATGGTCAGTGAGGATCCAGACCTACTAAGGAAGAAAAGGCTGTCATTCTTTTTTAAAATATATTTTTATTGATTTCAGAGAGGAAGAGAGAAGGAGAGAGAGAGAGAGAATCATTAAGATGAGAGAGAATCATTGATTGACTTCCTCCTGCATACACCCTACTGGGGATTAAACCCAAAGCCTAGGCATTTGCCCTGGAAGGGAATGGAACTGTGACCTTCTGGTTCATAGGTTGACACTCAACCACTGAGCCACATTGACTGGGCAGATAAGGCTCCCATTCTTTAAGCCATCCTCCATATACAAAATACATGAGATCTGAATCAAATGATAAAAACTAGAGCCAAAGGTAGCACATGGAAACATTAATAAACTAGAGGCCTGGTGCACGAATTTGTGCATAGGTGAGGTCCGGCCGGCCCATCCCGATGGGGGTCAATTGGGCTGGGCCAGTGGGGGAGAGGGGACGCAGGAGTTTGGGCAGGGTTGATGGGGCCCTGATCAGGCCAGTTGGCCGCCACATCTCGTATCATAGTGACCAGTCTTTCTGGTTATTCCAGTTGTTCAGTCGTTCTGGTCACTTGGCTTTTATATATATAGAGAGAGATAAAAATAATAAATCACTTTTAGCTATCTCTCAGTACATGCTATATAGAATATATTAGTTCTTAATGTAGGTTATCTCATTAACTTCTCAGCTAAACATACACACTTTATTATTGTTAATATCTCCAAATGTTACCTATGAGAAAACATACATTGAGAGCAGTTCAGTAACTTGCTCAAGATTTCAGGGCAAGTAAGGGGCAGGGAGTGATTCACCCCCAGGTAGTGTGACACCAGAGTCTCTACTCTTTACCACTGATCTGGATGATGGTACCATGTGGAGGTGAATTACATTTTTATGGTGGATCATACTACTCTGGCATGGAGATCCTTATTGGAGCAAGGGTGCCCCTGCTCTACTAAGATGCACCTGCAACCAGGTGATGGAAAGTTTAGTGGGAAAGCCCATTGCCTCTGAAGGTAATTAAAAGGGTTTTTGAGGGAAAGCAGACAGATATCTGTATATCTTTGGAGTTACCTATGCATTTATTGATGTGACCTTGAGAATCTTTCTAAATAAATCCTTACTATATGCCCTGGTCTTTGCAAAAGTTCTAGTCACATGTAAGACTTTTCTTAGAGGTTAAAAACTTTGATTATATTTCATACAGTCAATTCAGCTGACCTTTCTTTTTTTTTTAATCTTGATTCTGTTAGGTAAAGCAATTTACATCTGTATTTATCTCGTTCGTTAGATCACTAGACAGAAGAAAATCAGTAGAAAAAGAAATGACAAAGACATCTTTATGTATGTTTTTACAAAGGTCATCTGCAACAGAAATTTGTCAATTAATTCTCTGCAGGCACTCCTCTCCATTTCTATTTCTTCCTGAAAATAGTTAATATAGTATTACATCCCCAATCATAGTAGGTAATACTGTCACAGGACAGCTTTTTGGAACCAGTGAAGAACTCTGATTGTCGGGGTAATGGAGAAGGTCTATGCATGAATTATTCAAAGGCTTGTATAATCAGTACAGCATTCAAATTAAACCCCAGAATGTGCAAATTAGGTAATTATTCATAAAAATTATTAACATTTTAATTTTTCAGAGCTCAATGTGACATTTTGCAAAGCTTTGCTTAAATATAGCATGGAGCATTGCAATTAGAGCTACAATAGCAGATCCTTACTTAGCATGTTTGGATGAGTGCTCCTAAGTCTGTAAGTAATAAAATAGTAGCAGTAAGAAATAATAGTAATATAATTATTGATGATTCTGTAAATGTGAACCTATGTCTAATTAGTCTAACCTGCCAATCCTAATCAATGAGACATCTTGAAACCTGAACTTAGTCACGTGTGAGGTGGTCTACCACTGGCCCAACATTTTTCCCCCTTGGAGAATAGAGTCCACAGGGAGACACCATTGCACTTGCCACACACACAGTAGACATGCATCTTTGTATACCGCATGTGGTAGGCATCCAATTAAAGAAAAAAACACGATAATTTTATTCACTTGAAAACATTTCTACATACTTAATTTCAGTAGTTTAGCAGAGAAATAATGAGGGGCTGAATTAGTTCAGTCATAACAGAAATGGTAACGGTGAGCTGTATTTGGGGGCTAGAAATGATTGATTACCTGATTTTTGGAAGAGGGACACATAAGAATAGCAGCAGATAACAGATTTGTGATTATCAGGGAAGGGAGATGAGGAGTTGGGGAAGCGGGTGAAGGGGGTCAAAAGGTACAAAAGTTCAGTTAAAAGATGAATGTGTTATGAGGATATAATATACAGCCTGGTGACTATGCTTGCATATACTTAACAATACCGTGTTATATATCTGAAAATTACTTTAACAAGTAGATTTCAAAAGTTCTCCTCAGAAAATTTTAAAAAATTAAATTTACTCAATAGGGAGTGGGCAACTTGAATCAGGGAAGTGGGGTGTAAAATAAAATTTCTTGTTCATGAGTCTCATATATTAATTCACATTCTTTTTGGAGGGGGGCCACATATAAGCATACAGCATATGGGGAAAACACCCACTTTAACTGTATACCTTCCAATTGTATACCTTCAGGCAAATGTTTAAAAATCCTTTTATTTCCAATTAAGACACTGCAACGGGTTAACTTCTTGAAAGAACTTACATTATAAGTGATGGTGATTTCATTAATTTCCATGCAATATAAAAAGATAATTATATTTCATTTTCTTCTGGAAGTTTAACTTGGCAGTGCAGAAGATTTCCGTGCTGAACTGTGAGATTAAAATAATTAAAACAGCCCATAAAACCTAATGATTTTTAAAAGGTCTATTTTATAAAGTATATGATTTAAACTATAATTTTCTTTTAAAAGTCATTGCCGTCATAACTAATCTGAATTGTCTGTCAACATCTAACAGTGGATGGGGCATGTTTCAGAAAACCAAAAATGTGACTAAAATAAGGTTACATTCTGGATGCAATCAAATAGGCAGTGTCCATAAATGACTACACATTTTAAAATGTGTTGATGTCTAAATAAATATGTCCTCGATGGCAACTCTCTCCTACCCAAAACGTTCATATTCCAATCTGGGAGCAGCTCAACACATAGAAGATCATGGTTGATGCCAATGAGTGTCTGAATGTTTTGTCATTGAAAAGACAGATTTACATACAATCTTGGAGCAGCATGACATGGAAGGAATGGCTGGGTTTAGAATGGAAAGCAGTAAGAGGTCATCAGCAGCAGACCTTAACTTCATAGAAACCTCCACAAAGGTAGTTGGTCTGTCCCAATTCCCTCATCAGGAAAAATACCAAAAACCCACCTGATATTATTTCTGTGAGCTAATCTCTTGAAAATATTTTAAATACATTGTTATTGTATACATGCAAGATATCATATCATATCTGATTACTCTTTCATTGGTACGGTCAAGTGATAAGGAAAGAATCATTGCATAAGACACTTTTTTTTTAATGCAATGCAATCAAACAGTCCTGATATCAGTCTATGACTTGCTTCTTACTAGATGAGACACCTTGAGGGAGTCTTGTAAATTTTTAGATCTTTATCTCATTGGTAAGATAAGCATAATCTGGTCTGTCACAAGGTTTTGTGAAAAGTTAATGAAATATGTTTACCTGTGCCAGGAAATATAATGCTTTAAATAGGGTAGGCACATCATAAATCTTAGTTTTAATCTCTCATTTGGTCTAACTTATGAAAGTAATGCATTTCCTTTTCTGTTATTAACACTCTTCATTATCAAAATTTAAACTTAAAATGAAACAAGGGAAGCCATTGTGTAGGAGAAGCAGGACAAACCCAATGAATGCTTTCTCTCTAACTGTGCTTTGCAAATTACATTTGATTCCTTTTTATATCCCCTGCTTTCCTCTTTCATAAGAGGAACATGACAATAAGAAATGGCTACTTGATAAAAATAAAACCAAAACAAACAATGAAAAAAATAAATGACCACTTTATTCGAGGACTTAGGAGTCAAAAGGTGAGAGTGATGCCATAAGAAAAATTATTTTATTTTCCTTTTGGCTTTTTCCAGAATTCCTCCAAAATAAAATCTGAGGACAAAAGGTGAAATATGTTACTTAATAAAGGCAGTTTTAGGGGTTTTTCTCATCTGAGTTATGAGCTGTTCACACACATAATTGCCCATGGGATAATGTGCCACCCAATAGAAAGCACATTCAAAGGCACATAAATCAAATCCATACACATATACACGGTATCTGTGTGTAACCATTACATAGAGACTAAGTAACAATTTCCATTAACACCATGTCTTCTAGTCGCTTTGCTAAATTCCCTCTGACCAGCTTGAGTCTCTTGTACTTCATTAAAGAAGAGTTTATCAAATTCTTTAGTTTGATATTAAGAGTATTGCTAGCCCATGCCTACTTTTAACTATCGCAGTCAAGTCACGAAATATTCTCTTGTCAAAAAAAATATGTTAAAAAAAGCTTAATATAGAACAGTAAACAACACCTTTTAGTTTACTTCCAAGAATTCTGTATTCATAATGAAGCATGGCACAGATATGAGTATATTTTAAAAAAACCCACAAATTCCTGACAGACCATTTAAGAAATCTCATGCATGAAGCAAATTTGATGGAATAACTCACAATTCCATTTGAATCTCTAGTTAACACGACAGAAACATGCCCAATCAGTGCACCTGCAGGCCCTATGAATAGCTTGTCTTCTCTGAAGGTGTGACGAACTAGGTCAGCTGGGAGGGGTGGCTTACAGAGACACAGGAGGCCACCACTCAGCTAGATCTGCATCAGGAGGTGACAGCTGTGACCTATGTGAAAGCACTAGAATAGACAGTACAATTTCCTGACAAAAGAGTAAAATAAAAAGTCAATCTAACTATGGGATCATATCTTATTTTATAAGGATAAAAGCCCCAATTCCACTAACATTTTGATTGTATCTGAAGTTTGAGCTATTTATATTTACCTAGAGAAAGTGATTTTAAAAATTGTGTATGACTTACATAATAATATATTTGGTCTGGGTCTACTAAATACATAATATGTGTAGGAGAAATTAATGTGTTCATTCTAAAATGCTTTTTAGGGCCCAACTTTAATTAGCATAGACCTAGTTGGTTCTTTTGTTTGTTTGTCTTTTAATCCTAACCTGAGGATACGTTTGTTTGTTTGTTTGTTTTTTCTTTTAATTGACCTTTTAGAGAGAGAGAGAGAGAAAGGGAGGGGGGAGAGAGAGAAATTTTTAGCAGTTGCCTCCTGACAGGGAATCGAACCCGCAACCTGGAATTGTGCCCTGACTGGAAAACTAACCTGTGACCCTTCAGTACAGGGAGGACATTCCAACCAACTGAGCCACAACTGCTATCCGGCGTTAGAAATCACAAACTTATTGGGCCAGCCTGGCTCAGTGGTTAAACATAGATCTATGAAGCAGGAGGTGACGGTTCAATTCCCGGTCAGGGCCCATGCCTGGGTTGCAGGCTCGATCCCCAGTTGGGTGCTGTACAGGAGCAGCAGATCAATGATTCTCTCTTGTCATTGATGCTTCTCTCTCTCTCTCTCTCTCTCTCTCTCTCTCTCTCTCTCCCCCTTCTTCTCTGAAATCAATAAAAATATATTAAAAAAGAAAAAAGAAATCACAAACTTACAGTGTCAGTCCTTTGGACTTTTTGGCTGTTATCTTAAATATTATTGGAAAGATAATCGCACAAATATTAGCAGCTGATGTTTTTAAAATCTCATGGTCTTTAAAAGTCTGATGAAAGGAAATAGACATGATATGGAGAACTTAGGGGCACCTTGATTTAGAGGTAATGGTGCCAAAATGAAAAATGAAATAATACATATGTCATTCATTCATTAACACAGTAAATAGAGTTCACTAGATGAAGAGTATCCTGTGAATAGCAAGCAAGATGATGTGCCCTCCTCATCTAATACAAATGAAAGGCAAGAAATCTCAGGACACTGTGATGAGTACTGGGACGTGTCATATGGGAGCACTTGTCAAGAATATCTGCATTAGGCAAGGAAAGCCTCCTCAGAAGGGGTGCCAACCAGGGTGATACCAAGTGGGTGGATAAATAGGCATCAAATAAGGGATAGACTTTGAATTTGATTTTCCAGGAAGAGCAAACTGCATTTGGCAAGAGTTAGTATGAGAGAAGACATAATAGTCAAAGAACCAACACCCCAAAGCCTTTTAACATGGCTGAGGCAGAGGATATAAGTCTGAGAGAAGCTGGATTGGAAGCCTGGAATAGATCTTGAAGGTCTCATACCCCAAGTCAGGAAATGTTTATGCAATCAACACAGGAGGAGGTCACTGTCCAGCTTTAAGCATGATGTAACATTTCTTCATTATGGTTTTAGAAGGATCACATGGATTACAGTTGACTGAATATAGTGAGGAAGCCAATACTTAATACCATAAAGGTCTATCCCTTAGAGATGAGTGTTTTTCAAATTAGAAAGAAGAAATAGAAGAGTAGCGATATTTTCATTTTCAGTAAGTGATGTGTTAGGTGTGGAAATGGCAGCTCTGAGGAGTAAGTGTAGAGGAATTGTACAACAGTAGAGAGGGGGTACCATTGTTCTGGCTGGAACAGCCCAGGGGGGCAAGGAAATGTCTTTCGTATAATTGGCAGAGATGAGGAGAGGAGCAGCTAGTATGAGGGAAAATGATTGAATCAGTTGTGTCATGATCAACTGCTCTACTTGTGAGCTACCCCAAGTAGACAGAGATCGCTATATAAGGAAGGCTCTATGGTGCCGGAAGTCATCAGCATATAATTGCTCCTTGAATGCATGGGAATTAATACAGTCCTTGAGATCGAATGGGTAATTGAGAATAGAATAGTGTCTAAACGTGATAAAAACGTGCACTAAGGCTTACAGGAATGTCATATAATGCCTGGCCTTTACTTTGGGTGGCATGTTCATCCTGCTGGTCATTGGGCTCCTGGAATATTTGCTGATATGAAACGCCTCTGAAATGTCTCGGGTTTTATCTCTCACCCTCTGGAGTGCATGTTCTCAGTAATCCAGCCAATGTGATGGATGCTTCTTGATCATCTGGTCCAATTAGCATGGCGTCTTTGCCGCAGTGTATTAATGTGGAGCTCTGCGGGGTGCCCAGATGGGCCATATCTCTGTGGACGGCATTGTGACAGAGAATGGGAGAGTTAGCACAGCCCCAGCCAAGAACTATAAATGCGTGTGTTTATTCATGCTTGGTGAATGTGAACTGTTTCTGACTCTCTTTCCTGGTCAGAATATAAAAGAACAAATGCTCCAAAGCTCTAACCATTCACCATGCACCTGAGCCTGAGGTGATCACCTCCAGCGAAGATAGCACATCTGACACCACACCTGCAGTGGTCTGCTATCATTTGTGAGCATTTGTGTAATTTCTCCAGGTGCCATACAGTTCATGAAATGTCCATGTGAGGTCAAGAGCCCCAAGGGGCCATATCCTTGCGACCTTTTAGAAACTTAACTGTGACATGAATTTGCTCCCTTCCCAGAATGAAATATTTCTATTGACTTACACTACTTATCTATTTATCTTGTTTGGTGGAGAGGTGCCCTTTCAGAAACATCCCCTGGGCCATCCTCAGGGTGAAATACCTTACTCTGGAGGCCCAGGACCCCATTTGGGGGTTGCCCCAACCACCGCACATGTCTTTTCCAATAACACATTGGAGAACCAAGGAGATGACAGAGAGGAAGGGCCAGAGAGACTATAGAGAAGAGACAGTTCAGGAGGAGAAGAGACTTGGGGGAGGAAAGGGGGCATAGCCTCAGAGGAAGAAGGTAGTTCAGAGGCTGTATTTCCTTTGAACCATGAGCTCACTGGGCAGCCATCATACTTCTGTAGATCCAGGGAGCTCTCAGATGATGACTCATCTGCTCTGAGAAGGGAAGGCAGCGCTTTCTCAAAGAGGCCAATTCAGAGTTTTGAGGGGCGTGGAGGATGTTTTGTAACAGACCCTGTGGGGACTATGAAGACAGAAGTAGAAGAAACAGCATCAAGACTGTCAAATATAAATTCACAGTGGCACTAGTTATCTGGCTGTGTGCTACTTCAAACAGTGCTCACATCTGGGGATAAGCACTGAGAATTTGGGTGAGATTAAGAGTACACAAACTAACAAAAAAATAGAAACAGACTCATAGAGAACAAGACTGATGGCTGTCAGGGGGGTTGAGGGCTGGGTGAAAACGGTGAAGAGATTAAGGAAAGAAAAAAAGTCTGACCAGTGTTACTCAGTGGTTAAGTGTTGACCCATGAACCAAAGGGTTCCAGATTCAATTCCTGGTCAGGGCACATGCGGGACCCCCAGTAGGGAGCATGCAGGAGGCAGTCAATCAATCTCTCTCTCATTGATGTTTCTGTTTATCTCTCTCTCTTCTTCTCTCTCTAAAATCAATTTAAAAAAAGAAATTTGTAGAATTGTATACCTGAAACCAATTGGTTTTATTATCTAATAAATTAAATTAAAAAGTAAAACACAAAACCAAAGAGAACATTGAAGTAAGGGGCCTGAGGATACTGCTAAGAGAATCATTAGTTTACCTAGTAGTAAATAGGTATAGGTAATTCTTGAATTATTAGAATGTAAAATGATTAGATTTTCTCTATAGATTTACAAACTATCAGATCATCAAAATTATAAAATCTTCATTGTTCTAGAACTAATTTTGGTTCATGTAATTCACAATACAATAGGTAGGGTATTCCTACAGAAATGAGACTGATGCCATGTTTGTATTCACAGGCACCGCCAATAACCTGATCACTGTTTGTCTCTGCAGGTAGAGTAATTAGTGAATGGAAAATCCATGAACTGTCACTGAGTGTCTTCAATATGTGAAGTGTATATTCCCTTTCATTTATCTCATATATTGGTCAAAGTTAAATTCTTCTATGTTTATGATAAAACAGTAGTCTATGGATTATAGGTTATAGAATAAACAAACTTTATCTTGTCCATTCCTCAGTACAGATAGGAACAGAGTTAAATCAGTGAATGAATTTTGTTTCTTTCCTTTCTTTTTGGCTACTCTCAGATGCACTGATAGAGAAGAAACAGTCATTTCAAACACCTTGTGATTTGTTCTTAAAACTTGAAAAATCTGCCTTTTCAAAGTAAAATTTCCTTTCCTTTTAGATAACAAAACTATATATACACTGTTTTGGCAAGAGAAGCACACTTCAGAATATATTTTTTTCATAAGTGGAGATGAAATTAAATTTATATTGAAACAAGTAAATAAGTGGATGACTTATCACTCAGTATAAATAAATCTGTTGATTCTTTTATTCACTTATAGATTATAATAACTATAAATAAAATTGAAATTTAAAATATATATTATGGATATTTAACATTAAAATGAAAAAAATGCTGTAATTATTTTTATTAATTTCAAATATTTCTGTGAAATAAAAATTAAATTTGAAATAACAATGACCCATGAGACATAACATAAATCTGTTGATGTGCTTAAATAATGGTGTGCAAAAAAACTTTAGAAGCATATGATTATCAAAAGAGATAAATTATTATAAATACTATAAGCATTTAATAGATATGAAAATGTAGACCCAATTCATTCATTTTTGTTTGGATTTACATTCCTTTTTGTTTGCTTGTTTTTCACTTTGCTGTTTAATATTTAAAAACCTTCCTGGTTTCCTCTAGTTCCATTATCTCTCAATAGAAAAATATCAGCTAGAAAATAAAAATGATATTTTATAAACTCCCTTATTTTGGGAAGTAGTCATTACCTGCTTGAAATGTATGCCCTCCGTGTCAGTTACTTTTTTAGGCCATCTACACAAATTCTACACAGAAAAAATCTTTATGTTAAACAATAGCAATTACACTGTTGAGTCAAAGAAACAAGGCTGGTGTCCTGAAATTGCTAAATTGTCTTCTAAGAGCTACTACTGGTGTTTTGGGTAACACTGGCACACACATTAACCTCTTTCCTTGATCAGATTATAAATTCTATGAAAGCAGATGACTATCTGGTTATGTTTACTAATGAATATCTCATGTCTAGTAATGCACATGGCACATAGTTGATGCCTAATCAAGGTTCTTGAATGAAATAAGTGAACAGAAAGGCTCACTACTGGGAGTAATAAAAAGGAAGCACATTCTAGGAAGACTTGCAGCAAGAAGTTTTGCTTAGAAGCAAGATGCTTGCCATGTGTATTGAGATGATAAAGAGACTATCTTGACAAGAAGCTAATGGATTCTATTAAAGGAAAAATGGACAATTAACTTCATTCATTCATTTATCCTGGAAAGACTTTGAGGTTTAGAGAAATTAAAGATCTTGCCCAAGGTCATACAATGACTAAGTATCAACATAGGGACTGTTGGAGCTGTCAGACCTAAGAATTCTGGGCTCTTAACTAAATGGGCCATGGAGAGATCCCAGAGATGCTAATCAGGAACCTGGTAGCTCTGCCTAGTTCCCTCACTAGTATTATGGTGGCAGGCAAGTTAGTCATCAGCCCCTGCCTCCATTTCTTCATCTATCATTTGAAGTAAAAAGAGGACTATCCTACATTCCAAGAGTGAGTGAGACCCAGGAGTCACAAAAATTTAGAAAAACTGCCTTACATGTGTTGACATCATGATTACTGCTGTTAAGTATCAGTGAGGACATCACTCCCTAAATATAGATAGCTGGGATGTTCAGTAATCTGAGGGTATAAAGATTTCTCAAAATCTACTTAATTCCAATTGAAGAAGAAATAAAGTCACACATAGTTTTAAATATATTTTCATTGATTTCAGAGAGGAAGCGACAGATAGAAACATCAATGATGAGAGAGAATCATTGATTGGCTGTCTCCTTCATGCCAATCAACACTAGGGGATCGTCTTGACAATCAACCACATGTGCCCTGACCATGAACCGAATCATGACCTCCTGGTCCATAGGTCAACGTTCAACCACTGAGCAACACAGGCCAGGCTAAAACACATATATTTTAATATTTAAAATGGTCAAAAATCAACTTGCCAGATTTGTAAGATACCCGGAATTCCTCTCCAGCCAGAGCCCAACCCCTAAAATTGACCATTAAGGTGCAGGATTTGAGCCTAGAACACCCATTCTGCCTTCCAGGCTCAAATCCTTTAAAATCTTTTTCTGGAGCACTTTAGCATACCTTCTTTGGAGCTAGGTTGTTTCAATCCTTCTAAAAGGCCCCAATGCAGTTAAACTTTTCAAATGGAAGGGTCGGATTACAAAAGCTTTTCTCCCTTGTCCTTTATGTGAGTTTGTCCACCCATTCCCTGGACAAAAATGATCAACCCAAGCAATGTAAAGAGCCACATTCATTGTTAAGGCTACTGGTGTCCTTTAAGGGGGTTAAAGAAGCAAGTGAGTGCATCAGGAGGAAGGGCATCGAGAGTGTGAGCATGAGCCTATGTAAACCCACTCATCCCTTCAGGGCTATTTCAAACTGAATGTCATATGCACCACTTCTACTTCCTCATGTAGTACCTCAGTGCACAGTGATGAGCAAAATAACTCTGCGTCCCACTCTCCATCACTCAACCGCTTCCTGGGTCTAGTAGAAAGGAAACAGTTATTTGTCAAAGAGAGAATGAGTTAGTTGTAACTCTCAGGGGAATCTAAGTTCTAATTATCTTAAAAGAGCTTAACACGTTTGCAACACAAATTCTATCTCTATTGCATCTGCCAGGAAATAGGCGGCATCGGTGCCAATTGAAAATGCTGAAGAACTTCCTCTTGTTTTGAGTTCCACTAAAGTGTTGGAAAACATGTTTCACTCGGTAATGGAATTTAGAACCCTCTTGGGAAGGATGTTTTGCTTCTAAAAAGCAGAGTTTTCACTTCTGGAGTTAGGTTTTGTACCTGTCTCACTGAAGCATTTTGGGATCTTATCCCTTAGTGGTAGAATGTGAAAGGTGCATCACTTTGATTTTCAGTTTGGAGGGGAAATCGTATAGACCACTGACTCCTCAAAATGTCACCAGTGTTGCATGAACCTGTAATTTCATAAGATATATCTCCTACCCTCCAAAATGCATTTCTCTAATCAAGCATCTAAGATCCACCTTGTTGTCTTGCCTGTGACATGTTATTCCTGGTTGCAAAATTCATCAGTGCTGTGGAATCTTTGAAGTAGCCAAATAAGAGGTCAGGACCCCAGTAGAAGAAATTATTTCAAGAACTGGCAAGTGAACATTTCCTGACCTCCATGCTAGAAGTTGTTTTTATTATTCTCTTTCTCTCTCACCCTCTCCACGCACCCCCCGACCCCAGACAAAAATAAAAGTTTCCCCTCGCCCCTTGAAAGTAATTGCTTCATATGACGGGTAAGAATCTATGTTAATTTGGTCCAGTATTTGAAATCCAATTGTATTTGGGGTCATAGATTTTAAAGTATTTTATCAAATTTGCCATGATGCACCATCATCTACTAACTCCTAAATGACTTTGTAGTCATTCAGTTCTGAATATGGGATTTAAAAGGAATGACCACCCCCACATACTGGAGTCGGGTGATGAGTATTTGGACTACTCGCAGTACTATCTCATGGGTCAGACCGACTTGGCAGCACCTAGCATTCTACGGACTTCTTTAAAAAAAATCTTTATTGTTGAAAGTATTCTTGACTGTTAATGAGTAGACATTGAAACACTAAGTTCAGCCACCAACACTGCTCTTGCCATTTATGGGATCCTGCTCTTAATGCCCAGAAGGGGAAAGAAAAATGCAGGTGGGAGATCTCCTCTGCTTGACTTCCTCTTTCCAAGCTTCCCTCAAGTGCATATAATTGACAACAGACTATTTGCTTTCAAAAATTTAGTAAGAGAGTTTGTGAAAAGTAAGATGTAGCTTTCTGCAGAAAGAGAATACATTGTCAAGAACGAGGAAATGGGTGCTGTGTACCAATCACCGAAACCCTGGACCCCTATTTGCAGTCCCTGGGAATCTGGGTGGGGTTATTAGCTTCCTTCTGTTTCTAGAGAAGGAATTGGTACAGGAAGTATTTCTAGAGGTATTGGTACAGGAGCTGTCTAGTTATGTGGTCTGCTCCTCTAAAGAAAATAATGAGCACATTATTATGACGGCAAATCTTGGAATTTGGGGAAAACAATTGGAGCATGGAGACAATTTAAAGAAATAGTCACAAGAGAAAGAGATATGACATCCTTGAGGTTTTGGTTCCATTTGGCCCAAAGCAGACCTTTACCTTGGTCTTTTCATCTAAGTAGTTAATTCTTCTTCTTCTTTTTTTAAATTTTTTATTTGAATCACAGTTTGACCAATTCACAAGTAAAATAGTATCATTAATAGAAACATGGATTCCTTAAAGATTTTTTTTTGAAAGTGGGAGGTCTAAAATGTGGTAAGGACTGACTAAAGTTTAAATATGAGGCAGGTTGAATCTCCCTATGCTTGGGTAGGGAACTTGCAATCTTTATTTATCAGCAAAATAGCATCTTAACTTTGGTTTCATCTTGAAATTAGATGAAGTATTACATTGGATTAGATCTTTAGAAAATCTGGTTGAAAGGTCTTGAGTTATTCAAGTGAGAAAGAATGTCTGAAAATCTACCCCATTTGAACATTAAATGAAAGAACTGCAGACGTTTTAAGGGGCATTTTCTGAATAAGACCAATAGTAAAAGAATACTGAAAGTCAATCCTGAAGATGTGAATAATATTAAATGCTAATCCTGAGGAGTTGGAAGAATAGGAAAGGACAAGAAAGTGGGACAAAATTAGGATAATGGAATGTTTTCTGCTGTATTCATTGAAGAATCACCACTTTGCCCTCTGCATATGCATTCTGAAAGAGTAACAGATTAAATCTGACTTCCACTCTCAAGTTAATGCTTTGAATTGACTAAGAGTCGGATTCCAAAATGGAAGCCATTGAAGGGAGAGCTAGGGAAATGATCACATCATTGATATGCTGCTAACAGATAGAACTTCCCCTCCAAGGTGTAATCTTTTTGGCATTGATCGCTATCCCATAGTTTTTCAGAACTGCTAGTAAAAAGAAAGCCTAAAAGTTTTTAAGGGTGCTTTTATTGCTTAAGAAACTGTAAGCCTAAAAAACAAAGACTTTTATTTTATTTTTTTATAAATACTTTTATTGATTTCAGAGAGGAAGGAAGAGGGAGAGAGAGATAGAAGCATCAATGATGAGAGAGAATCATTGATCAGCTGCCTCCTGCACACCCCCTATTAGGGATCAAGCCCACAATCCGGGCATGTGCCCTGATAGGGAATTGAACTATGACCTCCTGGTTCATAGGTGGACACTCAACCACTGAGCCATGCCTGCTGGGCAAAAAGACTTTTAATTTCTCAATCACAAGTGGAAATCTTCAGGCCTCACACTAAAATGAAGTTGACAACTATAGCAGTACACTATCTAGCAATAATAGTCACTAATGTCTACTTGATCAAAATCACAGACAACCATGGACAAGGTAAGTCCTCTAAAAGGAGGGAATTAAGGAACTATGTTAGCTGTGTAAGGAAAGCATTCCCTCAGCAGGCCTCAAAGACTCCCCTCTTCCTTTGTTAAAGGATATCACTGATGCTTACAGACAAATGACCATTCTATGCCAACCTCCTTATTCCTTCTTTAAAATGTGATCTTTTAATTGTAATTATCTCAAAGCACACTGAAGTTAGGTGGTAGGTAATTTATTGTTTCTTATCCTTGAGTAGCTTCACCTGAATGTGACATAAATATATAAACTTTGTTTAGAGATGCCTGACTTGGACCAGATGCAGAAACTGAATAAGACTGTGTAGATGACAGGACTGCTATCAATTTTTTGAATAGCTGCATTGTATTAGTCATTGGCACTTTAACAATTGAATGACCAAATTAAGAGTGTGTATATATATATATATATTGAAAGCTGTACTGTAAAACTTACTTGGTACCTCTATTTTTGCCTTCTTGTAATGGCTCTACAATTTTCCCTTTGGGAAATATAATTCCCTTTCTCCTATTCTGTAATTTGGGTGGAATTGACCCTATACTCCTCTGAGGGAAGGCATATGTCCCAGAGCTATTGAGACAAACCAATGGTCACTGTGATTTTATTAGGATGGGCTCTTTGCTCAAGGAGAATCAGAGTTGGAGTTTATATATAAAAAACCCCCAAAAAACCCCAAAATGATTTTGTGGATGTCAGTAAAATGGCAGGATGACATCCTGGAGCTCTCAGGTGTTGTTTAGATTCCCATGAAAGAGGCCTAGTTGGGAATTAAGCCTATAAGAGAAAAGCAATATCCAATAATGGTGAGAAACATAGCAGTGTTTCATCCTCTGGGCCAACCGTGGCTGCTAGTAACATTAACCAAAGGGTTTTAGCCCAGCTGGCATGGCATGGCTCATTGGTTGAGCTTTGACCTATGAACCAGGAGGTCACAGTTGGATTCCCAGTCAGGGCATATGCCTGGGTTGTAGGCTCGATCCCCAGTAGGGGGAGCGCAGATCAATGATTGTCTTTCATCATTGATATTTCTATTTCTCTCCCCCTTCCTCTCTGAAGTCAATAAAATATATATTAAAAGAAAACAAAAGGGTTTTACTTATTTTTTAATGTGAACCATCATATCCATTATATTCTTTTTTGTGCCTAAGCCACTCTGAGTAGGAGTTTCCTTTCCTTCAATTAAAATAATACAGACTGATACATTTATATATCAGTTGGCTATAGACATTTTTAAGTGCAATGTTATCAGCTTAATATCTCAATTTTTAACTAAAATTTTGATTTTTCTAGAAGTTGTGGACTCATGTGGATACATGTATATAGACACTTTCATAATTGTGCCTCACATTAGTGGTAATTTATCAGAGATAAGAAGAATTTCTTTCACCTGTACATATGGTGTCCCCCCAAAAAATGTATACACACTGTGAGTAATTATGAAGGCAGTGTTTAGTAAAATATATTTCATTTTCAAAATGTAATAGAATTGCCAAAACCGGTTTGGCTCAGTGGATAGAGCATCGGCCTGAGGACTGAAAGGTCCCAGGTTCGATTCCGGTCAAGGGCATGTACCTGGGTTGCGGGCACATCCTCAGTAGGAGATGTGCAGGAGGCAGCTGATCGATGTTTCTCTCTCATCAATGTTTCTGACTTTCTCTCTCTCTCCCTTCCTCTCTGTAAGAAATCAATAAAATTTATAAAAAAATGTAATAGAATCTACAGACATTATGTGTAAACATTTGGAGGGGACACCCTGTATTTGACAGACTGTTGTGGACCTAAGGATACTAATACTGACTGGGTAGTAGAATTCATTCTACACACAATTTATTCTCATTAAATTTTACAAGATAACATATAGAATGAATATATTTAAGAGATTTGGAAAGCATTATATAATGCAGTAGCTAATTATTTTCTATTGACTAAGCATTATTTTCAGGATGATTCAGTATATAACTGGTGGTGAAACCAAGATAGAATCTGTTTTTATGCTCACACATCAGTAGATTTAGTAAATTTAGTATATTTTGTAAAACAATACTCTGAGGTGCATAATTCACACACAATAATTAAAGTTACAGAAATGTGGAGAAATTAAGTCCAATTTTAGTTTGGATTGGAATATAAAAAGAATGTGCAAATAAATACAATACCATATTTCAAATGACAACTAAATCTTCAGTTCAGAATTAATTATCTTTGTAACTATATTAGGGAGAATATGGAAGATCAGTATTCTTTCTAGGCTATTGATAACTGCTGAAAAAGATAATTAGTTTAGGATCAATAACAACAATAATTATTATTTAGTGTCTGAAGATAAATGAATCACAATTTGCCTCATTTTTGTTGGTATGTAACTCTCATAAAATAGCTAATTGATATAGAAACCTAGAAAAATATACAAGAAACACTTTAATCAAAAGAATACTTACGCTATTGGTCTTAGGTTTCTCACCAGCCCACTTAAATAACCTATAACATCTGTAGGTTCATGGTAAACCTAATCTATCGATTGACATAAAGCCCTTCAAAAGAGATAAACAAGTTTCAAATGTATGAGGAAACATAAATAGTACTCAATTAATAAAATGTTGTGTTCTCTGTCTGTTCACAAATCCATAGCTTTTGAATCTTATAATTCATACTATATCTTCCTTTGCGGCTTTGAGTCCCATACATTATTTTAGGGATGAGCTATAACCATTCTCCCTGCTATTAGACACAGAGAAGAGGATTTCTGCTCCTCTGTGCAACACCTAAAGTGCTGATTCTGACAGCGAGATTCCACAGATGAGGAAATGGATGACCTACTCGAGGTAACCTCTGCAATTAGGAAATCTGCTGAGATCAATTATGGCCTCATTATAAATGGAAGGAGATGCTCTTGTATCTCCTCTCCTCGTCCTGCCCAGAACGGAACCAGGGAGAGATGATTTTAGGTAGGAACCAATGACCTGTAAAAATGTACTTGAGGATAAAACTGCCTTGACTGGCCCTGATAATCTTCGAAGCAGTAACCTCCTTGATTTAGCCCCCCACTGAGGATTGTCCTGGCTCACATCCCCGAGACATTGCTAGGAAAATGGCCCAATAAATTAAAAATTAAACTAATAACTTCACCTAAAAAAGTAAAGGGAAAGTAGCTAGGGCCCATGGAGAAAAGGGTTGGCGGAATGGTGCTTGAACTGTGTTAATATGCAAGAAATGGGCTGGGCATCTCAAAATTGATATAATAATTTTTCATACCTGCAGAATAAACCGTCATTCTCCACCTTTTCTCTCTGTTATTAAAGAAAATGAAATGTATTAAAGACAGTATACCTGCTAATGTTTTTAAATCCTAGGTTAGTGTATATTCAGGTTAGAACACAGTTCTGTGATTGCTGAAAAATTAATATAACTATATGTGAATTATTTGTATGAGGAAGTATCTTAATGACTGGGAGAATTTAACTCATGATTAAGAAAAACGCTTCCCTTCACAAAGCCTGTAGTATCATTTTACTGTTTTCCTTTTTTTCCAATTTATTACAAGTCAATAAATTTTGAATCACTTTAGTGTTTTTTGTTTTGTTTTATTGTTTTGTTTTTGCCTGACACATAAAAGCATTCAACCAGAATCTTGAATATCTTTCCTCAAAACAGAATATTCTGGTTCTTGTATTTTTCAGAATTGTAGCACTTCTTCATGTATATATTTTCTAGGACCATATAAAACACTCCCAGTTTATAATACATACTTTACAATGTTTATTTTAAGAAAACTATTTATTTTTCACAATTCCAAAGCATACAGGTGATTTTTTTCTCTTCATAGTCACTGACAGAGGTTCCCATGGTTTCAGAAACATGAGGCTGGGAAAATGTCCCCCTGCCCCATGGCGAAGCAGGACGGTGCTTGCCACGAGCAGCACTTTGCAAACCCACTTTATTCTGCGTGTGTGTAGGAAGGAGCAGGGGCCCTCCCTTGGGAGCACTGTGATGACAATTCAATGAATAGGGCACTTTAACCTAGGACATCAGAGCAGGCCGGTGGGTCATCCATGCAATGAATGACCTGAATCCAGAATTTAAAAACCCACTTACTTTAAAACCTTGCCTACACTGACTTAAATTCTATTTTGTTATAAAAATATGTACTTTCCAATGTGTCCAAGTAATACATTTTTTTAAATAAAAGAAAATAGACAATGTGTATAGGAACTATACATTCTTAGGATTTCCGCTTTCCATTTAAACAAAATGATTTGGCTGGCAGGGGGGGGGAGGGGTGAATGACAGTGCAACATACTGTTTCCACTGAGTATGAGCCACTGACCCTCTGGGTAGAAACCAAAATAGACGCAGGTGACTCCTGAAGTTAATACATCTTTCTCCCTTATGATGGCGCAAGTAGTTGATAAATAAATACATAGGCATATTTTTAAAGATGCGTGACCACATCTTAAATGCCACCATATACCCGTTCTGCCTTGCCCTCCCCAGCCACAGGATCTACTATTATATATATCATTAGCTGCTACAAATACTGTTACAAATGGCATCATTTTGTTCACAATGAACCTAATCTATTTCTAAATGTATGCTTTTTTACCTCTGATATTCATATATAATGGTTAAAGACATGTAGATAGATAGATAGATTAATATATAGATATAAATACATGCATATATATGCATAAGTATGTGTGATATTTAATGTAGATCTACATATACATATATCTTAAATATATTAATATATCTCTATCTATCAGTGTTTGAAGTAAGGAAGAAAACAGAGAGAAAATTTAGCTGTATTTTTTACTTATCTTCTCAGAAGTAAGACTTTCTTAAGTAAAATGAATTTGTTTTCCCTGACTTTGTGGTAATTCTTCCCCGTCTACCAAAGACAGATATAATTCTTTCATATATTTTGAATTATCAATTCCTTTAACCATGGTGAATATTTTAAAAACTAAGTACTGTGCTCAAGCACAATTCATATATTAAAAGATTTTGCCAATTAGTTTCCATCTACCTATCTATACCACACACACACACACACACACACACACACAGCCCTTTTAAATCATCTGAACCTTCTAAAATTATTTTTAAAATACATATGAAAGGCCAGCACCGGTTTGGCTCAGTGGATGGAGCATCGGCCTGCGGACTGAAGGGTCCCGGGTTCGATTCCAGTAAAGGGCATGTACCTTGGTTGCGGGCACATCCCCAGTGGGGGGTGTGCAGGAGGCAGCTGGTCGATGTTTCTCTCTCGTCGATGTTTCTGGCTCTCTGTTCCTCTCCCTTCCTCTCTGTAGAAAATCAATAAAATATATTTTAAAAATATATATAAATAAATACATATGAAAGTATTACATATGTCCCCTTTGTTCCCCATTGACACCCTCCAGTCCTCTGCTGCACCAGGCCTTCACCATACCATTGTCTGTGTCCATGGTTCTGCACATATGCATACATTCCCTCCCACCCACCCCACCTTCCCTCTGAGATTCAACAGTCTGTTCCATGCTTCTATGTCTCTGGATCTATCTTGTTCATCAGTTTATTTTATTCATTCGATTCCAAAGTTCTAATTGATTAAAACAGTTTTTTAAACATGTTATGTGATAATAAACAAAGATATATTAATTTAATAATAATAATAAAAGTAAAATCAAATTTTAGAATGTAGTTTACAATAGAGATTTGAAAATATTTACTGGGTTGAAAGCAAAATAAAAAAAAATTAAAGATAAATTGAATATTAATTATCCCTAAAAATATTTTTCAAATAGCTGTCTTATCATCTCATTAGTTATTTTGATCAAAACCAATAATGATACTTATACTTGGTATTTTATTTTGATATATCAGCAAAGTGAAAAACTACATGCAGGTAGATTAATGAATTTGTTAGCCAAGCCCTGCTCCCTCCCTAAAGGAAAGACTTTAAAACCAATAATTAATAAATTATATTATATTTTACCAAATAGTTATTCTACCTCTTCCAAGTATATTGATCACTATAATCTGCACTAATAAAAGAGAAAGACGCAAATTGACCGTACCTTTGCAACACCCACCAGCCAACCAGGAGTGAGTATGCAAATTAAACCAACAAAGCTGGTGGGTTAATTTGCATACACAGGTGCCGAGCAGCCAGGGGTGGGACGCTGGCACCAGGGCAATGATGCCAGCATTTCATGTCAAGGCCTCGGGGGAAGGGAGGGCTGCAGACACAACACGGGGCTGCTGGGCTGGGGGTGTGCTCCCAGCGGCCGCCACATGGCTCGGGGCATAACCCCAGCCCAACAGACACAACGCAGGGCTGCTGGGCTGGGGGCATGCCCCCGTGGTGGCTTCCTTCACATGGCAGTGGCGACAAAGCCCCCATGCCCGGCAGATAGAGAGTGGAGAGCAGGGCGTGGCGGCTCCGTTTGCACAGCGGTGACGGAAAAGCCCCCAGGCCCAGCAGAAAAAGACAGAGAGCAGCGGACAGCAGGGCATGAGAGCTTCATTGCCACAATGGTGGTGAAGTCCCCAGGCCAGGCTGACAGAGAGCTGACAGCAGGGCATGGCAGCTTCCTTCACGCAACGGTGGTGACGAATGCAAGGAAGCTGATAAAGCCCCCATGCCCCACAGACAGAGAGCAGACAGCAGGGCATGGTGGCTTCCTTGGCACAGCGGTGGCGACCATGCTCCCATGCCCCGCAGACAGAGAGTGGACAGCAGGGTGTGGCGGCTTCCTTGGCACAGCAGCAGCGACCATGCCCCCATGCCCAGCAGACAGAGAGAGGGCAGCAGGGTGTGGCGGCTTCCTTGGCACAGCAGCAGCGACCATGCCCCCATGCCCAGCAGACAGAGAGAGGGCAGCAGGGTGTGGCAGCTTCCTTGGCACGGAGGCGGCAGTGAAGCCCCCAGGCCGGGCTGACAGAGAGTGGACAGCAGGGCATGGGGGCTTCATCGCCAAGGCGGTGGCGAAGCCCCCAGGCTCGGCAGACAGAGACAGAGAGTGGACAGCAGGGCGTGGCGGCTCTGTTTGCGCTGCGGTGGCAGCAAAGCCCCCAGGCCCCGCAGACAGAGGACAATGGGACGAAGCAGCCAGGCCCCACAGAAAGCAGAGAACCACGGGGAGTGGGCCTAAGCGTCAGTAGGACATCCCCTGACGGCTCCTGGATTGGAGAGGGTGCAGGTTGGACTGAAGGCCCCCTCCCCCGTGCACGAATTTTGTGCACCGGGCCTCTAGTGTTTTATAATAGGAGGCATTTTATGTGGTAAAGAGTGAAGGCATTGGAGTCAGGCAGGTCTGAAATTCAACTGCAGAGTTTCTGTTTACTACACATGAACAGTAATTTAGGGTATGCCCTGGAAACTTATTGTTGGTGAAATGGGATTGATATCTGAATTACAGAAAGATAATTAGAGAGGAAGCATTTCGATTCAATAGTGTTATTTTTCTCTTTATATTTTCAAAGTTCACCATGCTTTTTCTAATATCATCATTTACTATCAACTTGTTTTGTTATATATGTCATGCCTATTTTTATTTTCACACTCTCAAGTACATCTGCTATCTAAATATTTTCATAGATGTGCCGCGGAAATGGAAATCATGTCTGCTCATGGACACGAGCGTTATCACCTGCTTCTGGCTAGTTAATTGAGCTAGTGATTGTCCTGGAGCATGTGGGCTGGTTGTTTTCTGCCTGATGTGATTCCCCAGTGAAGCTGACAGGAAGGCGATCGGCGGGAAGCCGACAGCCAAGGTGTTGGTGAGAGAACAACCATAACACTGTGTCTGCTGCCAGATGGAGAAGCAGATGGGCGTGTAACACAGGCGGAACTAACTACAGCACCTCAAGGCTTCTCAGGGTCCATTACCAACAAGGTCAAGGTTTTCAAAAATCAAATTTTTCAACCAATAAATTATGAAAAGTTAGCTAAGAACAGGTTTTTCTCTTAATAAGTCCATAGGTGTACTTGCAAATCTTTTTGAACCAAATAGTACATTTCTTACCTGCTACTAAAATGTGTGGTAATGCTAATATGTATTAATTCCACATGTCCAAATATCCAGGCAGTTACTAAATAAGAGGTTACGTAATATTTCACCTTTCTGTCTTTATCCTAGAGTAATGATTTAAATATTAATTTTAGAAAAATCACTTCTCTAAATGGTGGTAAAAAGGAATTTTATCTTGAATCCTGCTATTTATTTGTCTCATGGTGTGCATGTGTAAGTGTATCTATCTCTCCAAATTCATGTCTTATTATCATCATTGTTCCATGCTGCCCTACATATAGAAGTGCATTTTCCCCAACAGACTTGTTTAGCGTAACTGTTGAGATTTTCATCTTAACTGCATGAATTTATATGAGAACATCATTTCATACCTGTGTTAAAGTAAAGTATACTTATTTTTTATTGTACCTAGTTAGCCATCAGGTTTCCTCAGGGGTTCTGTCATTACAAAAGTAAACAGAAACTATAAAAAAAAGTGTTCATGTCACTAATCTGACAAGGGAAATTAATCATAATATCCAGAAAATAACACTCAGAAAATAATATTTACATTCACAATAATACCTGCTACCATAGTTTCCCACAATGGCCATGATATTGTTTACATTTGTTAAATGTAACTGTTGCATAAATGATTTAATTATTCAGAGCTTGTAATACGAAAGTGGAAGTGTGAAGAAATAGTAACATAAAGCAATTGAGATTATTGTCATAAATTCATATAATGAGCATACATTAAGTCAATCAGAGAAGTCTATATTCCCTAAGATAGGCCTCAAACTCAGCAGTGGGGAAACAAACCACCACATTTAAAAATAAAACAACAAAAAACAGGAGAAGTGCTCTGAACAGAAATCACACCAAAGAAGACATATAAATTGGAAATAACCGTATGAAAATATGTTCACTGTTATTTTAAATTAGGAAATTGCTGGTTAAAAGCACATTGAGGTACTGCAATATACCCATCTGAATGGCTACATTAGGAAGAAATGGCAGTGCCCAATGCTCATGGGCATATGTAGCCACAGGAACTTGCATTCACTGCTGTGAGACTGCAAAACGATGCAGCCACTTTGGAAGGCAGTTTGGCAGTTTCTTAGCTAAAACATAAAGCTACACATAGCCTTATCATACAGCCCAGCAATAGCAGTCCCGGGCATTTTCCATGTAATTTTGAAATTTATGTGCAAATATTAATCTGTATGCAAATAGTTTTGACAAGCTTTATTTATAGTAGCCAATCCCTGGGGAAAAGATAGGATATCCCTCAATAAGCCAATGGGATAAAAAGCCTGATAGATCTATACAATGGAATATAACTCGATAAAATTTGAAAAAATAACTATCAAGGCACAAAAAGACATGGGTGAATCTCAAATGCATATTGCTAAGTGAAAGCAGAACGTCTGAGAAAATGTATATTGCATGATTCTAATTATACAGGATGGGGCAAAAGTAGGTTTGTTCATATGGAAAATAATACAATAATTAATAACTAGCAATACCAGAGTAAACGCTGTGTTTCACATACTCCAACTGTAAACCTACCGTTGTCCAAACCTGTATGATATTCTGAAAAAGTCAGGACTATCATGATGGCAAACAAATCAGTGATTGTCAACTTAGAAAGGTGGGCAGGTTGAGTAAGCAGAGCACAGACATTTTTTTAGGGCAGTGAAATTATTATCTATGATACTGTCATGGTGAATACAAGACATAAATCATTTGTCAAAACTCATGGAATTTTACAGCACAAGGAGTAAACCTTAATCTATACAACTTATGAAAAAGTAAGGAGTCAGGGGAACACAGGATGAATACAGAATATGAAAAATAATCTACCTGTATTACAAATAGATGAAACAACCTCACTGAAAAGTTTGGAGCAGTGAGATGCAATAAGATGTAGACCTAAGTAACTCTAGAAAGGAGGGAGTTTATAACACTGAAGGCAAAAACTGCACATAAGCACTATATTTTAGCTGATGGAGTTAACTTCCAACAAGTGTACAGACTAACAATGCTGAAACTACTACACATTGTTCACTAGAAGTGACCAATTAAGTGGAGGGTGTATTGTGGGAGTCAAGTTTCTCACAGATGGAATGGGATATTACAGAGAAGTAAAGAGAGGCATTTAAGAATGACCCATGGCCCTGATCAGTTTGGCTCAGTGGCTAGTGTTGGCCTGTGGACTGAAGAGTCCCAGGTTTGATTCCGGTCAAGGGCATGTACCTTGGTTGCGGGCACATCCCCTGTAGGGGGTGTGCAGGAGGCAGCTGGTCGATGTTTCTCTCTCATGGATGTTTCTAACTCTCTATCCCTCTCCCTTCCTCTCTGTAAAAAATCAATAAAATATATTAAAAAAAAGAATGACCCATGTAGTAATAGATATAGTTGGAGACATGAGCATGATTTCAAGTTTAGCTTAATCTAGATACAAATGATTACATACAAAAGTATGTATAGATGTCTTCATGCATGGCTTACAATGCACCCATATGTTTCCACATGTATGTAGATAGATGATTGTTTTGTAACTAACAGCTAGAACCAAGGGTATCCCAAGATCAATGACCATACCTACAGTCCAGTAATCCTATATAATAAAAGGCTAATATGCAAATTGTCCCCTCTACCGGGAGTTAGAGCAGGAGTTCAACCAGGAGTTGGACCAAGGGGTGGGGCCAGCTGGCCAACAGCCCATGGGGTGGGCCAGCCGGACCCCACCCATGCACAAATTCATGCACCTGGCCTCCGTTGGTTTATAATACCATTCAACAATAAAAGGAACCAGAGGTACTTGAAACTAAATTGGTTTCAGTGTTGGGCAGGAGATATAGACAGAGATAGAGATATGTTGGGCAGGAGATATAGATAGAGATAGAGATATAATATCTCTATCTATCTATCTATCTCTATCTAATGAGCCTGGAGAAATTTAATGTGTGACAAAGTAAAACCATGCTCACAAAAAGTAATCCACCATAATGGGACTATATCAAAGAATCACAGGAGCCAGGTGAATAAGTTCCTAATAGGCAGGCTGCAATAATTTAGAGCCAAAAAATAATAGTAAATGGAATAGTTTTGGATTATTGGATAAAATATCTATGAGTGCATATGGGGAAATAAGTGGTTATGTAAATAACTAATATAAGATCATATGAAGAACAATTTCAATTAATTTACATAAATATGCTGTTCTTAAGGAGATGCAACATGTACCTACTCTGTACATGTAGGACTCTTTGGAAGAGAATAGTATGATGAGATGGAGAGGAAAAAGAGGAACTTTACCATAACCTACAATCTCTACCTTGAGCTGAGTGATCAAGCTTAACATCTAGGGTGATAAGTGAGATTGATTGTATGGACCTTTCTCATGATGCGATGAGAATGGCTTTTTATCTCTGTGGTTTTCCTTTCCAAAACATAGTCCCCAAAACTAACCTTGAGAAAAATATCAGAAAAAATCCCCAGTGAGGTACGTTCTCCAAAATATCTTACTAGTACTTCTAAACAAATACCGGGCCTTAAAAACAAGGATGGTCTGAGAAACTTTCATAAACAAGAGGAGCCTAAGGAGACATGAATGCTAAATGTATTGATGTATCCTATGATCCTGGAAAATAAAGTGGGCATTAGAGAACCCTAAGGCTTTGGATGAATTCTGAACTTTAATAATAATGAATCAATATTGGTTCATTAATTTTGACCAAAAAGACATATTAATGTAAGCTGTCGATAAAGGAAAAACTGGTTGTTGGGAATATAAACTTCTATCTACCATCTTCACAATCTATAGTGGTCCTAAAATAACACTTCTAAAAAGAATCCAATATGTGCATAATGGCTCTCCCTCAAAATATAAATAAGTGCATGAAATATACATTTAAATCTAAGAAATCCAAAGCACTCAAAATATTTCCCTTTAATTAATGATACTGTAAACAGATTAGAAATTGTTAACTAAAGTCAGTACTTTTTATTTCTATTATTAAATTTGAAGTATAATTGACATGTAACCTTAGTTTCAGGTGTACAACATAATAATTCAATATTTGTATACATTGCAAAATGATCACAATAATTCTAGTTGGTATCTGTTACATTATGTAGTTAGAAGTTTTTTCTTGTGATAACTTTTAAACCTCACTCTCAACAACTTTGGAATATGCAATACAGTATTGTTAACTATAGTCAAGATATTGCACATTACATCTATAAGAAATAGTAGAACAAGTCCTTGTGACAAATGGGAGAGGAATGATTTGATTTAACATAAATTATAACTCCCCACTCTAAATGTCTTTACACATTTCATTCCAAGTGGAAGAAGAAAAAGAAGTGTTAATATGCAATGCCAGACATGTCATTTTGAATTATAGAAGCTGAGAAGACATTTAGCAGTTCTTTCTATATTTGGGCCAAATGTTATCAGTTTAGAGTTTTAAGAGGAACTGATTGATATAAATCCAACTACTGTTTAACTTAATTTAGGATATTCTCTAATTGCAACATTTGCTAAACTAAATAATGTAAGTTCGATAGCTTATAAAGTATCATGTTCTATCTAATTTTTAGTACTGTTTTTTTATGAATGCCTGTTATCCTATATAATAAAGCCTAATGTGCAAATTGTCCCCTCGTCCAGGAGTTTGAGCAGGAGTTTGACCATGAAACTGGGAGTTTTACCACTCGCTATGATGTGCGCTGACCACCAGGGAGGCAGTGCAGAACATGGCGGGTGTTGGCGATGCGCTGGGACCTCTTGCCGGCTACCTAGAGGGGAGGGTGACTGGGACGGAGGTGGAGTGTCCTCCAAGCTCACTCTCACTTCCCCTGCTACCCTTCCCTGAAATGCCGGGGCTCACGTGCCAGGGAAGTCCCCGCGCTCAGGTGCCAGGCACCCACGAGGAGCCCACCTGTACCAACGTGGTGTCTTCGTGGAGAGCCGGGCTGCAGCCATTGGGACTGCAGGGGTCGGTCAAGCTCCCCATGGGTTCATGCAGGAACTAGTCTGCGAGGCTGGCCAGGAGAGAGCATGCTGCCCGCCATGCTTCCGTGTGGCGCTGCTGGGCGGCCCAGAGGCCCACGCTGTACCCCAACCCGTGGCATCTGGCAGCGCTCACCACATCTCCACAGGGTGACTCAGGTGCTGTGACTCAGGTGGCAGGGGGCACTTAGGGACCCGGGGGCCCACGTGCTGTCCAGGGCCCCGAGGTCAGCTGGGACCTGCCCTTCTATGCCAGACACTCCCACTTTGATCACCAGCCAGGCCTAGGGACTGCACCCATGCACAATTTCATGCACTGAGCCTCTAGTATAAAATAATCTAATAAGATTTAATAGGATGTATATATGTTTATTTTCCAAGGTTTTAAAAATATTTTATCTACTTTGGAAATGCTAACATTTCCATTAAGACAATTCGTAAAAATGAACTGGGAACTGTTATTGGTTAATAATTATTAGACACTAGAGTCCCTTGGCCTGGCCTGGACCCTCTCGCTATCCAGCAATGGCTAGCATCTCATCATGTAACTGGTAAAATTTATCTTTCTTGGTGGTATATATAAAATGATACATTTAAAAATGAGGAAATACATTTTTCTTATTAGACTTTGCTTTATACTTGCGAATTAAAATTTACTCATTGTTTCTAATGTATTTAAAGAAGCATATAGGAACAAATAAAAATAAAATATAGTAACTAGAATAATCTGAGATGTTCTACTTTTAATATCTTTACAGAAATTATTCTTTTAATGAAATTTTTTTTCTTTAAAAACAGTGAGATTTCCAGGTAAGAAATCTTGGAATTATGCTTGGAATTAGATACAAATTATTATCTAAATATGTATATTGAGTAATCTTATCACTTATTAAAATATTTATGAAAATACCTGTATATGTTATAGTATTGAAATGGAATTCACTAGGAACATACATCATTATTAACACTTCTAGTTCCAAATGTCTTTAAGTTATTATAATAGTTTCTTACAGTGTTTTTAACCCAGGTGTCTTCTGATATTGTACATATTCTGAGATACATGTAGGAGTAAATGGCATCACCCTACTCTTTCCTCAGAAATAGGAAGTGACCCTTCCCTATTTTTCTAAATGATCCTTTAAGAGGCTGCAGGTATTATATTGGTTGTTTTCCTCAGATGATATGTGTAAATATTGTGCTCCTCATCTCTTCAGCGTCCTGTCAGTGTGGAGAGTGACACTGGTGGCTCCTTGCGCTGTATGGCCATTTATTTATGGGCTGCAAATGCTCAGCAAAGGAGGGCACGAGGCACAGTTTTAAGCACTTAACATATTGCAATTAGACTCATTTTAAAATTGAGGAGACCAATACCCAGAAAGGCTAAGGAATATGTCCTAGGCCACAGAGTGACTTAGTGTGAGAACTGGAATTTGGCCGCAGGTCCTCTGGATGTGGTGGCCACCACAGTCCCTACTGTCCTGCACAGCAGTGGGGTCATTTCCAAAGAATAGAAGCAGGGATTGTGCTCTGGTCACGTCACAGAGCTCAGCAGGCACCTGGTAGCCCAAGAGTGGGAGGGTTTGCTGCCAAGAGAAAGGAGAGCTGATAAATGGGCATGAATTCAGGCAGGAAAAAATGAAGAGCTGAGACCAAATAGTGGCCATCCAATTGATAGAAAGTGATGGAGACATGGAGACAGAAGAGAATGAGATGACAGAACGTAGGGGGAGGTGAGTAGGAGGAACGAGGATTACTTTGGTTTTCTGCCTTTGACAAAAGAAGTCTCTTTTCTCCTGTTTACTTTTCTAATTGACCCTTTCTCCTATAGAAAGAGAATATTCTCCAAAATTTATAAATTCCCCTATACATGACTGTATATCAGTTTGGAATGATTAGGTAAATATAGCCCCAAATTTGAAATTCAGAAAGGAAGCAATACGAAATATTTTATGTCATACAAAGCCTGTCCCAAAATAAGTACTTGGTTCTCAAGGACACATTTTCATGATCTAGGAACAATGATGTTGCTGGATGGGCTCTAAGGGATCTGAGACTCAGAGAATTGCAGGAAAAACGGTGCCTGCCTTTGCATCTGGGCAGTTCTCTGGGGAAAGGGCCTGTGCTGGAGTCCCTGGAGTTTTGTGACACAGCATAGTTGATAAACCACAGTACCAGACCACAATATAAGAAACATACTTAACCCTAGTGTGGTGATTAGGACTGCAGACTCTGCGGACAGACCACCTCACTTTAAAGCACAGCTCTGCCATCTGCTTTACTATGGCCTTGGACAGATTTCTTAATCTCTCCATGCCTGTTTCCTCATCTGAAAAATGATGAGTCTGTTATAGTAGACTAGAGGACTGGTGCACGAAATTTGTGCACTGGTGTGGGGAGGGTGTCCCTCAGCCCAGCTTGCACCCTGTCCAATCTGAGATCCCTCTCACAATCTGAGACTGCTGGCTCCCAACCGCTTGCCTGCCTGCCTGCCTTCCTGCCTGATCACCCCCTAATTACTCCCATGCCAGCCTGATTGACACCTAACTGCTCACCTGCCAGCCCAATTGCCCCCAACTGCCCTCCCCTGCCAGCCCAGTTGCCCCCAACTGCTCTCCCCTGCAGGCCTGGTCCCCCCACAACTGCCCTTGCCTGCAGGCCTGGTCCCCCACAACTGGCCTCCCATGCTGGCCTGATCACCCACAACTGCCCTCCCCTGCTGGCCATCTTGTGACCACATGGGAACGACCATCTTTGACCACATGGGGGCAGCCATCTTGTGTGAGGGCATGCTGGTCAATTTGCATATTACCTCTTTATTATATAGGATTTGGGAGTTAGTTTAGTTAACCCAGATAAGTCATTAGGGCAGTGCCTGGCACCCACTTTATTTTCTCCTCTCCTCTGAAAAAAAGTTACCTATCATTTCTATACTCCCCAAATAGCTAATGTTATTTAATATATTTATTTTTTATTTTTTTGCTTTCTTTTCTTTTTAAATAATATTTATATTGATTTCAGAGAGGAAGGGAGAGGAGAGAGAGATAGAAACATCAATGATGAAAGAGAATCATTGATTGGCTGCCTCCTGCATGTCCCCTATCAGGGATCGAGCCTTCAACCTGGGCATGTGCCCTTGACCAGAATTGAACCCAGGACCCTTCAGTCTGTAGGCTGATGCTCTATCCATTGAGCCAAACAGGCTAGGGCTAATATATTTCTTATAAAACACAAAATTTTGAGGTGCTCAAATTTCTACCTATTATTATATCTACTAGAGGACTGGTGCACGAATTCATACACATTGAAAGGAAGAAATATTTTAATATCGCTATTCGCCCTTTCTCTATAATAGAAGTGTCAACCAAATTCATGATAGACAATGACAGATCGAAACACACGCATGTGATTGGTGCCAGTGAGAGCTTTATATGTATTGTGCATGCATGAGTCAACTTAGCCTTTTATAGATATAGAATAAACTTGCTTAATTAGACCTGCTTTCTGATTTAGCTAAACTTTTTCCAGCACAGTGAAAAAGTTTAGCTTCTCTTTCAGATAATTGTCAGCAACACAGCAGTAAATATCAACACGAAGCAGATTATTATTGTAGATCACACAGGGAGAACAAAGGGTAAAATATTTAACTGCAGCAGTGTTTGACTATATTCTGCGCAGTGAGAAAACCTGAAGTCATTTTTAAGGTCCACCATTTCTTACTTCTTTTCAGTCAGGTCAAGTTTCTAAGCTTTCTAAATATCCATTTTCTGGCTAATGAAAAGAAAATAGGATTCCACCGAGTCTCCTATCTGTCTACTCCAGGACTTCTGTGAGGATCAAATGAGATGAGGCAGGGGAAAACGCTTCACAGACATTTGGTTAAAGTGTAAAATGTTTGCACCTGGTTATAAAGCAAGTCATGTTCCTGGGCTGAAGAAACTCCAAGGAGGCTAGTTGCTAGGGAGAGGAAGCTGGGCGTTGCTACGGGACATCATTACCCGGCACCCACAGCGACTGTTTCCAGGCTGGGCTGGGCTGTGGACCTCATTTTGTGCCATTGGGGTCTTGGCAATGTTAGCTGCGATTTGGTGGGGTGTTGCTCCAGGGTGGTGGCGGGGCCTGTGTCCCACTTGGGGAAAGCTGAGTGTTGCTTTGTGGGCTCCAGGTCAGCAGTGCCATTTCTCTTTAAATGGCCAGTGCACATCATGGCAGCTCCTGTGTTGAGCGTCTTACCCCTGGTAGTCAGTGCACATCCTAGCGACCAGTTGGACAAACCCTTAGCATATTAGCCTTTTATATAGATAGTTTTTCTCTTGAACCAGCAATGTTTTTTCTCAACACAGGACTATATCTTGCAACCTCTCCTGCCATAGACTTATATTGAAAGATTACATTAGCATCACATTATGTAAAATACTTAACCTAGTAATGATTTTAGTATGAAACTAAGAGGCATTCCTCAGAGAGGAAGGGGCAATGCTCATCATAAAATCCTATACAAGGATAAAAATCTCAAGAATCACAGATTACATATTTGATGATTCCCAACCTAGAAATATTATGATTATGTAGATCTTTGTTGAGGATAAGATTTTCCACTTCTAATAAGGGATCCCAGGTATGAAAGAGTCTGGCAATTCATGGACCACTTTCACTTGCTCTACTTTCTGCATTTTTTTTTTGCACCTGCAGCCCTCTTACTTATCTTTGTCAAGTGTGATGTGGTCTCTAAAACCAATAGATCATATGCAAATTATCTATGTGCACACACAGGCAAAGTGAATAAACTAGTAACATTTCTTTCAAGAAAACTAGCTTCTTTTCTCTCCCATGGAGAAAAAAAGGTTACCTATCACTTCTCTACTCCCAAGATAGCAAATTTTATTTAAAATATTTTTATTAGCCCTGGCCAGTTTTGCTCAGTGGATAGAGTGTGGGCCTGCGGACTGAAGGGTCCCAGGTTCCATTCAGATCAAGAGCATGCCTAGGTTGTGGACTTGATCCCCACTGGGGGGCGTGCAGGAGGCAGCCGATGTTTCTGTCTCTCTCCCCCTCTCTCTTCCTCTCTGAAATCAATAAAAATACATTAAAATATATCATAATTGTTAAAAAATAAAAAATATTTATCAAACACATAATTTGGAGGTGCTCAAATTTCTACATCCCTATAGATTCATTCTCTCTCATAGCAATGCCTTTGCCACACAACAGTCAAGAAATGACTTTGTCAATCAGAATCATGGTTTAGAACATGTTTTCCAAGAGCATATCTCAAAAGCAAAAACAAAACACCAAAAAACAAAAAAAAAACAATCTAATACCCAACACACACACACACACACACACACACACACACACACCCCCTTCCAGTTCATAATCTGTTTTGCATGAGAAGTTTGAAAAACTACAATGATAATCAAAACTTGTGAACATTTTGAATTGATATTGAAGATATTCTGATATTTCCGTTTAATGTGGTTTCTTTAAAAATTAATTTCTCATCTATGGTGTAGCTAAATATTTTGAAACTGTGTAATTTTTCCATCATAGTAAAAAGAAATTTAGTAACATATTTCTTGGCATATCATTCCAATGGGAATTTCATGCAAAAGTAATATTTTAACAGCAGGCTAGAAGGAAGACTCATTGCCTTGTCAAGTGCCAGTTACAAAATTAGACATAGCCTAAAAGGGGATAAATGGGAGATTAAAATGTTTTTGAAGCTGCTCATTTGTCTAAACTTTATTAAAATTTCCCTGAAAGGGTAATGATATTGATCGATATATTGTCATATATAGAGAACAAAAACAAAGTGAGCAGAAGAATGATAAATTATTTTGTCTTAAAAATTAAGGTTACTGATGGCCTGTGTTATCTGAACAGTATTTAGATGAATTAAGCAGATGTTGCACTTCTATTTCTAAGGAAAGGAATTTAATTCAAGCCAAAACACAGGAAGGCAAATCTTAGAAAAAATTTGTGAAGGTTTAAGACAATTACAGTTCTAATTGAGATGTTATTAACAGACTACTATTTCACCTAAAATAAAATTTAGATCATTAATGCATTTAATATCAATATACAATGTTTATGTATATTTACCTCGGTGACTAATTTAGGTTATGAGCAATGAATTTTGATATCATTTTGCTGTTATATCTTTGTTTTTTCAATATATTTTTTATTGTTGATAGTATTACAGGTATTTCCCATTTCTCCCCTCCCCCCACCCCCTTCCTCCCAATGCCTACCCGCCCCCCAGGTCGTCACTACCTTATTGCCCATGTCCACGGCTATGAATATAAGTATCTAAGTTCTTTGGTTTATCTCTCCTTGTCCCCCAGCCCCACATGGAGGTATCAGTCTGTTTCATGCCTCCCTGCTCCGGTCTTATTTTGTGGGTCAGCTCATTTTGCTCATTAGATTCCACAAATGAGTGCGATCATGTGACATGTGTCTTCCGCAGGTTGGCTTATGTCGCCGAGCGTCACGTTTCCCAGGCCCATCCTGCTGTCCCGAAGGGCGCGCTCCCCGCGTCCGCTCCTGTTCACGGTGCCCGCGGGGCTCTACCAGGCCCTGTGGGCGGCCCTCCGTGCAGCCAGGATGGGCATTCCGTCCATTTCTCTTCGCAGACGGTGTTCTCTCCCGGAATCGATCCGGTCTGTGTGGCTGCATCATGGCAGGCAGAGCAGGGGGCACACGGGACGGCTGGGCACCGGGCATCCCACTGTCCCGGGACAGGGGCGGGGGCGGGGGCCGAGGCCGGTCAGGTCTCCCCGCCTGTGGGCCCACAGGGGTGCTCTGTGGGGTCTTGAAGCCACAGCTGTACTTGGGAGAGAACAGCCGTCTTTTTATTTTTATTTTATTTTATTTTTTTAGCAATCTAGTAAACCAGCGAGTGTGGAGGGAGAAAGAACATGAAACCTGACAGGCAGACGGCGGGCACAGCTCAGGGTCTGCGGGTCTGATGGCCACCGGGCAGGTCGCCCTTCTCCACCATCAGCTCACGGGTTCTCCAGCGGGGGCTCCTCCGCCCCAGGCAGGGTCACGAGAAGGGGGGTCCCCTTGGCGGTGTCAGGGAAGGGGGTCACGGGGGAGGGGGCCAGGGGGGAGGGGGGCCTGGGGTGCAGGCCGCTGGGGGCCGATGTCACTCACGTGGGCGGCGTTGGGCGTCCCGCCTCCCGGTTCGGAAGGTCGTCCAGCCCCCGGTCCCCGCTGCTTCTCCAGGCTTCACCCGGGCCTCCCTCCACCCCTTCCGCCTCCCCAAAGGCGGCCAGAGGCCAGGGCCTTTCCCATGGGTCTGTCACTCTTTCTTCCAGAACCTTCTGGGTCTCAGCTGTGGCGGGTTCCTCCCTCCCCTGGGACGCCGTCCCCTCCGACGTGGCATCTCCCATCTGCGGGCTCCTCCGAGGGTCCTGCTCCTGCGCCTGCTCTTTGGCATCAGGTTCTCTTTTGGCGTCGCTTCCGCTGCAGCTCGTCCCCAGGAGCCCCGGGACCTGGATGCGCGAGGCAACAGGTTCCCCAACGCCTCTGGTGCACGTGTCAGGAGCACGTGCCAGGTGCAGATGGGCCAGGTGCAGATGGGCCAGGTGCACGTGCCAGGGCACGTGTCAGGGGCGGGCTGTTCCAGGTGCAGATGGGCCAGGTGCAGATGGGCCAGGTGCACGTGCCAGGGCACGTGTCAGGGGCGGGCTGTTCCAGGTGCAGATGGGCCAGGTGCACGTGCCAGGGCACGTGTCAGGGGCGGGCTGTTCCAGGTGCAGATGGGCCAGGTGCACGTGTCAGGGCACGTGTCAGGGGCAGGCTGCTCCAGGTGCAGATGGGCCAGGTGCACGTGCCAGGGCACGTGTCAGGGGCAGGCTGCTCCAGGTGCAGATGGGCCAGGTGCACGTGCTGAGGGCGCTCTGCCCCGCCCACCCCGCACTCTGTGCGTCTAGTCAGCACCGCACGTGTGTCCTGTCAGCCCGGCCCGCGGTGCGCACGCCAGGGTCTCAGGGGCTGCCCTTCTCCCCGGAGGAACAGGCCGTGTCCCCAGGCGACCCTCTGCGGGAGGCAGGATGCCCCACACCCCCCGGGCAGCGGGAGCCTCGGCTGTCCTGGCGCCACACTCGGGCGGGCCCCTCCGCCGAGGCCGTGGGTGAGGCCGGGCTCCCCACCGGGGACCGGGCCCTGAGCCTGCAGGTGGGAGGGGCTCCGGAGGCCGCAGCTCCCCGTCCACCCGGATGGCACCCAGAAGAGTCCCCGCCCCGGCTGGACTCGCCGCGGGCTCCCAGGTGAGTCCTCTGCGGGCCCCTGGCCTCCCTGCGGCTCCCACAGGTGAGGGGTGTCATCGGCCAGGGCCCGCGCAGGTCCTGCCACCCCCAGAGCGGGGGCAGCCCTCCCTGTGTCTGCTTCTCCAGCGGGTGCCGGACAGCCGGCTCCGTGCGCAGCCCTCGCTGGCGGCAGGAGCAGAGAGAGGACCGGTGCCGCTACGTGGCGGGGCCTCTTCCAGGCCTCACGGGCCGGGGCGCTTGGTCAAGCACCGGAAGCTGAGGTCATCCAACATGACGGGAGCCCAGGCCCTGCCATGGGTGCATCTGAGGCTCCCTCCGCGGTGTCAGGGTTGGGGTTCAGGTCTGGGAGCCGCCTCTGTGAGTGCAGGGAGCTGCTGGCCTGGTCGGCTCCTCCCGCCTCCCTGGCAGCCTCCCGGGGGCATGGCCCAGGCTGGGTCTGAGTGACCATCGTTGTTATCTCTGACTTGGTGGGTTTCCGGGGAGTTTGGTAGGAGACTCACTTCTTTTGGGGGAGACCCATCTACAGGGACCAGTCCGTGACTTATACCTCTCCCTAAAAATATTTGCACTAAATTATGAACAGTAGATTTACTATAAAGCAAATAGTACATCATCTCTAACTGTGTAATGTCTTTACATTGACAGTTATGCTCTATGTGTAATTACAAACTTAAATCATAACTTGTGTGAATGTGTCCTGTACTATGTGGAAGAACTTAGAAAGCTCAGAAATTATTATGATGACTGGCAATACTGTGTGATTGTGAAATTATAGTGTCAACGGCCAACCCGTGGTCACTGGCACCAATTCACTGCCAACAGGAATCCCTAATTTGGGGCGCAGTGAGGAAGGGACCTTTATTCCGTGCAGAACAGCTCAGTTTTGATGCAGCATGGCTCTTAGCCCTTTGAGTGCCAACCAATATCCTAGGAACGATGCTAAAATTGCCAAGGCATTTTTGCTGAGTTTACAGCAGTTTAGGAAAAAAATTATGAATCGCAAGTAAATGAAGTTACATATTCAAAAACTTAAGGTAACCTTTACTACATTTGTTTCCATCTTTGACATATATTGTTTGCTGTTTGTATTATCAAATACTAGTAGAAATAAAATTTGAACAAAACA
Organism: Myotis lucifugus; assembly: GCF_000147115.1. Lineage (NCBI taxonomy): Eukaryota > Metazoa > Chordata > Mammalia > Chiroptera > Vespertilionidae > Myotis > Myotis lucifugus. The sequence continues at coordinate 404,926 of NW_005871202.1, read as the reverse complement.
TGTAATGTTAAAATAGAGGGACACCCTTCTCCAATATCTTCCACAAAATCGTCATCTCCACAGCAAGAATGGACATATTTAGCAATATCATCATCACTAATAAAAGCAGACTTAGAACTGGACGCCATTTCGAAGCTTTAGGGCTACAAAATCTGAGTAAACTTCGTAAAATCGTAGTACCTGTAAACAATTAGGCAGATAAATGCCAGTGGTCAATTTTAGAACTACAAACATTCGGCATCGTAAGTAATCTGCACTTAGGTGCCATCTGTCAATGAAGAGTGAACTACTAGCATCTGATAGTGACACTGCAGGAGGAGCGCGATAGCGCTCCCGGCACTTTTGGCGAAAGACAGGAGGAGCGCAATCGCGATCACTCCCTGGCACTCTAGGGGTTAAAGCAGTAAGGTGGTGGGTCAGCTCAATTGTGACACAGCCCAGCTGTGACAATAGCAAGGCCTGGGGCTGGGAGGCCCTGGAGGCAGGCCGCTCTGTGGAGAGAGAGCTCTGCTTCCTGCTGCCCTGCTTTGTGCTGCTCTGCTGTGCTCTGGGGAGATGTCTGTAGCTTCAGCTCTGCCAGGGAAAGGCAGCTTTCCATCTTGGTGAAATCGCAAGTACACTTCCAGAGCCAGAGCAGGGCTGGCTTATATGGACAGAAGTCCTCCCCCAGCCCCTGATTGGTCTATTCTTATGTAAATGAGGATTCCAAATCCTCGAAGCTTGATTGGTCCAAAAGATACTGTTCTGATTGGTCAGAATGACTCTGGTTGGTCACAGATGCATAGCTCAGATTGGATGGAGAAAGTCTCAGTGCTATTGGTTGAAATATGACTTCTGGGGCAGGCAATTCAGTGCAGTCCTTGCTCCAAAGTGCAGTTTCCATGTGTGGAAATGGCTGATAGGTTCTGTTTTGTTTATTTTTATTTGAGCCTAGTTAACCAATGGGAGCCCTTCTTAATATATAGATGTCTTCTTTCTCAGGGTTAATACAACAAAGATTTTAACAACTTCCTCAATGGAAGATTACACTCTTGTTTCACTCTTGTTTTGTTTCACTAGAAAAAATATAATCTCATGGTAAAAGGAAAACATTTAATCATATAAAAATTGATTATAACTCCCTTCATAATTGTCAAATGATAACCTATCCTCCAGAAATTGCCACTCCTTAAAATATAGTATCTGCTTGCATTTAATTTGATTATTATCAGCATAATTCTAATGAATACAGGTACTAGTAAATGCACTATAGCAGTGGTTCTCAACCTTCCTGATGCCGCGACCCTTTAATACAGTTCCTCATGTTGTGGTGACCCCCAATTTCATTGTTACAAATTGAACATAATTATAGCATAGTGATTAATCACAAAAACAATATGTAATTATATATGTGTTTTCTGATGGTCTTAGGCGACCCCTGTGAAAAGGTCATTTGACACCCATAGGGGTCGCGACCTACAGGTTGAGAACCACTGCCCTATAGCAATTTGAGATTACACTGCTTGTTCTCTAAGGGGCAGTAACTTAGGGATACAGCCTCTGGGTGCAGATGTGGGTGGTGAGAAAAAGACCTGCATGTACTGTGCCTACATTTTCTAAATTTTAATAAATAGAGTAATAATAGCATAAATCTTACAGAGTTGTCATGAGGATTCATTAAATTCATGTGCATAAAATATTAATAACTATAATATATAATAAAATTCACATAATATTATTAGTAACAGGAGCAAATTGAAGGATATAAGTCACTTTAATTTCCATCTTTATCTTCTACCTCCTTTCCCAAATATTTGTTAATTATATAACTCATAATGGTTCTATTAGTTACCTTTATAATGTAAAACAGTATACATATATTTTTGATTCATAAAATTAAAATATATTTATTTATTGATGATATTCACTGCTTCCTTATTCTCAAATATAAGGGGAGTACCATAGCTCTGCTTCCCTCTACCCTCTGATTTATTTTGGCTCTATGAAGGTCACGGTTTCTAACATTATGAACCTATACTGTATCTATAATAGCATACCCTGCTTTATTGAACACTATTTAATAGGAGGTGATAGTTATTGTGTACTTTGTGCTAGGCACTGTGCTAATTACTAAGTTTAGGCTAGGCACTGTGCTAATTACTAAGTTTAGGAAATTAATTTATGATGAAACCAATCCTATGAGAAAAGTTCTATGTTTAGAACCTTACTTTATAAATAAGGTTCTATTTTTAAACCTTATTTTATAGATGAGAACACAGATATATATATAGGGATTTTAGAAAATTCTTAAGACTTAACACCTAACAAATGAAGGAAAGTCACACATAGCAGATCTGCCACAAGGGACTACATTTTTAAACATATGCTGTTTCCACTCAAACATATTTACAAATTGGTATCCTGGCTATTAAATATTAGTGACATAGTTCAGTACAATGATGGGCTCTTATATAAGAAAGTATAATTTTTTTTCTTTAAAGCACTCCAAGGAGAATATTTATGGTTTCAGGTTCAATGCATTTTCTTTCTTACAATTTATCTGCTGTTCAAAACTATTTCATATTATAACTACTTGTAGAGTATTGTGGTTAGTCTGGAGCAGTGTTCGGCAAACTGCGGTCCCTTGAGTGTGGCTCTTCCACAAAATACCACGTGCGGGCGCGCACATACAGTGCGATTGAAACTTCGTGGCCACACTTAAGGGGCCAAAGAGCTGCATGTGGCTCGTGAGCCGCAGCTTGCCGACCACTGGTCTGGAGTCTTTAGTTGGTATTTTGTGACCATAGAAGGGCCATCTGGAAATGTTGTAATTCTTGTGACATCCATTTTGCTGATTGGGAGTGACTTTTATGTTGACTAAAGAGGCATCTTTACCTTTCAACTTAATAATATAAGTATAATTAGTAAATTCGCTAATGCATTCTTCTTGGAACCTCCTTTGTGCTCTTTTGCTTTGAATCTTGTTGTTTTCATTTTCCTGAAGTACATTCTCATCTTAGTTTCAATATTTGTTGGCGTTGGCTGAATCAGAAGGATTCCAAATATTAGTGCCTTAGGAAAAGGAAGTTTATTTCTCATGCAGGAGTAAGCACAAGCAGCTTTGTAATTGCCAGACTTCTGTGTCAGTTTACTGTTATCCTCCGCATATGCCTTCATTCTCATGGGCCAACATGTCCACTCTGGTAACCTCTGTCATATCACTGTGTATGGTTGAGGAAGAAAAAGGTGGAGGAGGCAGGGATGTAAGGGAGGGATCTCTTTCTGATAAGAAAAGACCCCTGACAACTCTTACATTTACATTGCAATGGTCAGAATCTAGGCATCAAGCCCACCCAGCTGCAAGAAAAACTGGGAAAACAATTGTGTAGCTTGGTAACCTTGCCCAGATAAACACATTTACTAGTACATTGTAAGAAGAGATATTAGAGGGCAGTTAGCTGTCTCTATCACAGTTCCCTCTGTTGAAAAGCCAAAAATGTACCTGCATATCTTGCTCTTCCCAGAATGTACAAAGTTCTCTCCCATCATATCATGCACCTCAGGAGTTCTGACCACAGATGCACTAAACTTAAATATAAAAATAAAAAGAACAAGGGCAGGGGACTTGCATACCCTGCCCCCATACATAGCAAATGTGGACTGTTTTCATTGGAATAGGCAATTATGATATAATATACTATTTGAAGAAAGGAAATAGAAAAATGTTCACTGAAAAAACTGGGTTATAGCTATTATCATATTTTCACTTGTCCAGAATTACGACTTTTTGTTGAGGCAAAGAGGTAAATTTCCTGGCAAGACAATTTGTCAGCCCTGCTCTCTGGAACAAATTACTTTGTCTTTTGCTGTCTGTTGACCTTGGTTATGATCTCTAAGTGTTCAACACTACCTCTTCTATTAAACACTGTAACCTTTCTGAGATCTACAGAGCATTTGCAGCTAGATTAATGCTGGTGAAGTTTGGGTAGGACAGTCACAGGCTTCTAGAGGTTAACATGTCTCTTTAACAATACATTTTCAACAACATACACTGACCAACTAAAATAGATCCAGAGACACAGAAGCATCAAACAGACCATCCAACCTAGAGGGAAGACAGGGGTGGTGGTGGTGAGAGACCAATGAAAGTACTTATATGCATGCATATAAGCAGAACCAATGGACACAGAGATTAGGGGGGTGAGGACATGTGCTGGGGGGGGCGGTGAGGGGGCGTGGGAACTACCAGGGAGAGGTCAATGGGGGAAAAAGGAGACATATGTAATACTTTAAACCATAAAGAATTAAAATAAACAAACAAACAAAACAACAGTAAATGTTCAGAAAAAAAAAGTTTTCAATCATTGGGCTTTTTGTCAATTTCCTGTGCAAATAACCCCAGACAGAGAGTCTATCGGGACATAGAGATTCAAGTTGAACATTGTCACCTTCTGTTACTGGTTTTGTGGTTTGCCCTTCAATATCTCTCAGGCCACAGGAAATTGCTGTTGGACCAGTTGTTGAATATTTACCAGTCAACACTGAGTTGTGAGCAAGTTGTGTTGTCAGTGACTACTTTGATGGTTGTTTAATTTTTATTCCTTTGCAGACACACTATTTTTTCATCATATAGGTATTACAGAATTATGCATATATTTTTTTAGAATTTTGAAAATGCGTCTATGTGTACCTAGGTCAGAGAAGTCAGTGTACCTTTCAATTGAGAGAGTTGATTCCTTCTGTGAATATTATGTAATGGCTGAAGCATAGCCATTCATTTTACAATCATTTAATTAGTTACCAGAGATATTTTTTGTCTTCTTGGTCTTTGTCAATGTGTCTATAGTTCCATAACCAATGTGATTAGATATGTGTTATATTTTTACATATTGACTGTAATTTGTATAGATTTTAAGGGTAAAATTAAATTTAAAATGTGTTCTCCATTCACTGCCATTAAGAAATCTCAAAAATGTGCACAAAGATAAATAGATACAATAGCTTTACTCATAAGAATATTTAGCAGGATTATTTCTAATTCTTAAACTATTTAGGAAGACTAGGTATTTTAATAATATCAATATAGCTTCTCTATAATAAGTATAACAATAACTTATCAATTCATTTATTTTTACTTTTAATTTTTACTGTCTTTTAAATACTTAATATTAAAATAATCAACATTTTCCATTACAGAGTTATAGCTTGAGTATTTTAAAAGATAGATCAAATTTGAAATGATTAACTAAATAGGATATGACAATCTCTTCCATGACTGTAACAATATCAAAAGCAGGATGTGTTTTCTATGTAAATCAGTGTGGTTGGGACCAATGCTGTTCATTCTCAGATGATACTGCGACCTGCTGATTGATGGCTTTATGTTACTAAACCTCTGGAGTTTGAGGGACTGCTGAACACCAGAAAGCAGCGGAGTCGAAGAGCAGTGACTTGTTCTCTAAATGCAGTGACATCTTTACATTTAAAATGCTATTTGTCATACATTTATAAATACATTGACCTCATATAAAACTTCATGAATAAATATTTAGAACTACCTTTTGTATACACATTAACATATGCATCTATACGTATCTACCTAGGTATGATTTAATTATATGAAGAATTCTCACTACTTCTTAGGCTATTTCAATAATCTGTCTACCTTTTTCTCCCCAAAGACCCTAAAGAACAGCATATAATAAGTAAATAAATAAATACTGAAATGTTAATTAATTTATTGGCTTCCCTATAGTCTGAGCCATATATGATGAATGAGGCAAATTATTTCAGTGCTGAAACTTATTCGTCGTGTGTATTACTCTTGTCGATTTTGAACCTGCTTACTATATATTTACCATTTCATAATTTTTTAAAGAAAATATTGCAAAATATATCTATCATTGACTAAGTTTGTACTTGAAAACTATGTTAGTGGATCCATGGGAACAAGAGATAACTTTTAGTGAGTTTAAGAGAAAGGAGGAGATATTTTGCAAAGGGGAGGAAAAACACTTGCATGGTAGCTGTTTGGGAGAATGGTGTCAAGCAAGTTTGTGTTGTTGCTCATTTTATTTTGTTTCTTGTTATGTAAAAAGGAAACATATATTTTTATGCTCCTGAGAAGAAAGCAGCAGATAAGGTAAATCAGTAAGAGAGAGTGTTGCTAAAGCAGTATGCTTGAATGGAAAGAGGATTGGGTCTAGAAAAGAAATGGAGGGCTTGCCATAATAACTTTGGCAGTTCATTAAATAAACACTTGGAGAGGCAAACCCTGGGTGGCAGGTCCTGATGGGTGGGTATATGTGGTAGAGGGGATCTGGAGAACACCTTTTCTAAAGTATACCAGCAAAGGGTAAATCAGGGCACCCTCTGAGATTAGGGAGAGGGAGGAGAGTTGGAAATTTGAGGAGAAAAAGTACAGTAGCCATCTAGATTCTAGATGGATAGGAGGTACAGGACCTGGGGAAGTATGATTTTGGCAGCCTAAAAGTCATAGTGTTTGTGTCATTAACATGAGAGGCTGGTTAGATGCATGGGTGCAGAAATAGAGGTCAGACAGTTGGGTTCAATAAAAAAAATGGTGTTTTGAACAGTGATAAAAAGATAGGAGAGTAGAAGGATTATGTGAAACATTATTTTGATTGTCCATGGCATTTAAGCTAACTAAGGATAAGAGGACACCAAAAGGAGAGGGGTAATGAAAATGCAATAAGATTTGAAGCTTCAATGGGGTAGAGGGCTGTTGAGGGTGGATATTGCAGGAAGTGATCTAAATTCTAGTTGGCAGAGGTCAGAAAATGGGATACATGGAATTGAGATCATGAAAGATATGCAGGTATTTATAATGGTAAGGTTTGCTTGTGTAGGGTGAAGAATAAGAGATTATTAAGGGAGAGGACTCAAGCTTGTGAGAAGTTAGGGTGTTGGGAGGATCAGCTATAAGCATACTTAAATCATGAAGAATTAGCACAGGTGACTTGTAAAGAGGATGGAAGTGAATTAGGAACACAAGTCATCCAAAAATAAAGGTGAATAACCCAAATAAAGGTGAATAACCCAAATATGACCTCACTAAGTTTCATAATTGGTCATAATATAAAGCGATGAGAAGAGTTTTAAAGCTGGGCATATTTAGGGAAATGCAAGGGAGAATAGTATTAAGAACGTAATTGATAGCAGGAAAGACAGCTGTCCTACATGCAGAGCCAGTGGTCTAGGTCTTTTCAGAGGGATGAAGAGCAATCACCACTTGAGAAGACTGCAAAAGCATTGTCCTCTCCAGTAGGGTCCAGGTTCTTTGAAACAAGAAGAATAAGGAAATGTTCAGAGACAATATGGAAGATAAAGTGGATTATGCAGTGATGGGCCATACATTTCGGAAGGCATGGTAGAAAGATTTTAGGAATTGGGGAAGGATGAAATGTGGTAAAACTAAGGAGGTCTGAAAACATTTTGTGGATGAGAGCATGTGAGATGCCTGGTAAAATGAGAGACTCAGACTTCCTGTGATGACCTACTCACACAGGATGAGAGGGCATAATGAAATCAACCTCATCATATTCCAGACAGATGATAGTGGTGAAGCTATGAGTGTTGGAAGGGAGGAGAGGAGATTTCTGGGGCTCACTCATGATTATTTGTGGGATATGCCAAGAGTTGAACAAAGTGGATTTTAGGTCAAAGGGAAAGCAGCTGCAAAGACTAAAAAAAGCAAAGGGCACTTGGCATGTTAAAAAAAAATGACAAAAAGGCCTGGTGGGATGATGATAATTGAGATTGGATCAAAAAAGTAGCTGAAGGCCAAATGATCCTATATAATAAATGGGTAATATGCAAATAGACAGAATGGCAGAACAACTGAACAACCAATCAAAGCGTTATTTGCTAATGATATGCTAAAGCTGCTCAACTGCTCACCATGATGTGCACTGACCAACAGGGGGCAGACAGTCAACTGGTCGACCAGTTGCTATGATGTGCACTGACCACCATGGGGCAGATGCTCTGACTTGTAGGTTAGCTTGCTGCTGGGATCTGGCTGATTGGGACTGAGTGATATGGGTCAGACACACGCTGGAGCCCTCCCACAGTCCCTCCCCAGCCCGCTCATGCACCGGTGGGGTCCCTCAGCCTGGCCTGCACCCTCTTGCAATCTGGGAGCCCTCGGTGGATGTTGGAGAGCCAGTTTCAGCTCGATCCCACAGGCCACTCCCCTTGGGAGGGATCCAGATGCAGGGCTCATGGCTGGTGAGCGCAGCAGCTCGAGCCTCTCCTAATCAGGACTGATTGGGTGTGAGCCCGTAGCAGGCACAGTAGGGCCAGGATGAGCGAAAGCTGCAGGTAGGAGCTGCAGGCGGCCTTGGACTGTGGGTGTCGGCCAGATCCCTGCAGGCCACCCAGAGGGACCCCACCCATGCACAAATTAGTGCACTGGGCCTCTAGTATAGAAAATAACAGGCAATAGAAACACTTGAATTTACTTTAGTGAGATGAGTATTTAGAGAGTTTTGAGCAGAGGAATGATTTTTATCTTAGGTTTTGATAGCAAATTTGGGATTTGTGTAGAGATTGGTCAGATATGTACCCAGGCATAGATGATAGCTTAGAAAAAGGTAGAGGTATTAACAACTTGCTGAAATGAAAGACAAATTGGTTGTTGTTGGAATAGATGTGCATCTGAAGACAGGGAAGAGTCAGAAAATTTATGATCCTTGATCTAGCAACTGGCAATTGAATTTCCATTTACTGACATGCAGAGGGCTGACGGAAAAGTTGTGTCCATGTGGGGGAAAAGTTCTTTTTTAAACATACTGTACTCCAGATGTTCATTAAACATGCAAATGGAGATGTTGAATTGAAAAGTTGGTTTTATGAGTCTGGAGTTAATGGATGGAGTCATGTTTGGGGATTTAAGTTATATTAATATTTTATTCTCTTATTTACATTTTTCTTAAAATATAATAGTTATATGATTAACATTATATAGTCAATATTTTTAATTTTTCTCTATATTTGAAAATAGGAGTAACATTTTCCTCCTTAACTTCTCATCCTTGCATTCTGTTTCATAATGTCTAGAAGTTATACGTTCTCTTCTGTGTATATTAACTATGTATATTTCAAGTTTCTATCTCTATGAACATTGCCTTTTCCTTTGGGAGAAGTGTCCCATTTCATTTATGTGCTCATTAAATGCATCTTATTTTCTTTTTATTCTGCTATTCAGCTCATTATTAAGCTTTTGTGTTTTTCCCACAATACAAAGTTTAATTTTAAAAAAAATCTCTAGTATGTTATCCGATGGATGCATTACTCTCTCATATCACTTTGAATGTGATTTTTATATTTATTTTAATGCCTTTATATGCTGCATTATCTTTCATTTTATTATTTTAAAAATTACTTTCTGTGTATTGAATTTAATCTTTCATTTATGAGATTACCTTTTCTGAAATTTTGCTGAATCTTGGTTTTATGCTCATATTTTGAATTATGAGATTCCCCTTTGGCCTGTTTTGTGAGAGCTGTGTAAGTTCACTCTTCCCTGTCTACAGTGATGATGTGTGAGCAGTGACACAGACTGCCAGAAGTATGCTTGGGACTTACAGACATGGGAACTTTTCATTCACATCAGTGTCCACTGCACAGGGTTCTTCCCTGATTTCCAGCCAAAGGGCCCACACTCTCTGCACCTTCTCCTAGGCATGAGTTTCTTTTGCTTGCTGTTTAATTTTAGTAAGTGGGTGTAAAGAGTGTTACTATCTTGCTGGTCCCTCCAAATAAACACCCCAGGTTTCCCACATTTTAGTTCAGAGCAGTTCTCACAGCAAGCAGGGTTGCTACAAAAAGGACAACATGTCAGGACAGAATGGCAGAACAACTGAACAACCAATCAAAGTGTAATATGCTAATGATATGCTAAAATTGCTCAACAGCTCACTATGACGTGCACTGACCAATAGGGGGCAGACAGTCAACTCGTCGACCAGTTGCTATGATGTGCACTGACCACCATGGGGCAGATGCTCTGACTGGTAGGTTAGCTTGCTGCTGGGGTCTGGCTGATTGGGGCTTAGTGATATGGGCCAGATATGTATGTATATGTATGTGTGTGTGTGTGTGTGTGTGTGTGTATATATATATATATATATATCGTAAGTACTTTATATGGAGTTAACTATTTCATTCCCACATGAGAACTATGGAATAAATCCTATTATTACCCCCAGTTGCACACGGGGATAGTATCAGAGTCCAAAAAATTTGCGAAGGTTATAATATAAAATCATTGATCCGATCCCAGGCCATGTGGCTCCAGCGGCCATGCCCTGATCCTTCATGGGTTACTACCAAGACTCACTGATAGTCTATTCCATATTTCTTCTTTCCCGTAATCTGGATCTTAGTTTTTTGTCCACTTTGTGCCTCCTATTTCAGGAATGGTTTCTCTTTTCTCCACCTGCTTTTTTTTTTTTTTTTTTTTTGGTGATGTTTGAATGTCCTTTGCCTTTTCTATAGGGTCATCTAAATTTTTTAGAGAAAGGATAGTTTTATGGATGAAATATTTTTTAGCAACTTCCTATCTACATTCATAATTTTAAGTCCAGCTACAACACAACAGCATGTAATGTTTCGGCACTGCTAACTGTGGCTATTTTCATTGTTTTGATTTTTGTCCTTTGTATTTGAATATGAAACAAATCCAGGGTAAAACTGAATTCCCTTAGGTATATACAACATTGTGTTTATGTATTCTTTCCCTGTGGAACAGAGATTTCGTTAGATCTTAAAATTTTTGTAAACCACAAACTGTATTATATAAGAAAAGTGTGTGTGTGTGTGTGTGTGTGTGTGTGTGTGTGTGTGTACACACACTTTTATTTTCTAAACAAAATATGGGAAACAAAAAATGCAGACCTAGCCACAAGAAATGAAAAATAACTACTTTCCATTGAATTTACCATTGGAAATGAGAGTAAAAGGAGATCAGTAACAGCACAAAAATGCCAAATCTTAAATCTCACAAGTACATAGAAGCACAACAAATGAACATTTCTCATTTCCTCATAAAATATAGTGTTATTTACAAACAACATAAAACACATAAAGTTGCTCTAATGGTAGTAAATATGTGTTATCATTCTAAATCAAGCCCTAACTAATGCCACTCTGGGAAAGGTTTAGTTTATACTGAGGCTAGGTGTCTTGCAAATGAAAAGCTATTTAAGTGCTGAAATCAATTGACTATATAATACCACGTTATCTGATGGGAATAGCGAACAAAAGATACCTGGAAGTTGTTTGCTACAGTGGCTGAATAAGATTCTACCTCTGGTTACTATCAACCCATGCATTCATCATTATAAACCGCTTCATTTTTATTTTATTATATTGATTTACCTTAGCACCCAAGACAGTTTGTACTCCTACAAAATTCAAAAAGCATTGATTTACTTAAATTATTCAATACTTTACTGTATGGCTATTATGTCATTTAACATTTTAGACAAATCAATACAACTTTTTTTAATTGCCTGTCAGATACCTAAGGTATTGCAAATGTGTTTTGCTGGAATCATTAATTTGTACTATACTCATGACATTTTTATAAATCAACCAGTTTAAAACAATAAAGTCGCCTATAAGTGGGGAAAAGTGTTAGGATATGTAATGAATAATTTAAGTTGGTTGGAATATATAACACTGCAGAATTCTTTATTAAGTTCATCTTAATTTTATTTCACAAAGTAGCCGAAAGGTAGACTGTTGTCTTCTGTGGACGTTGTATATGAATTTTTTTTTCTCTTTTCAACTCTACATAAATATAATTAGTGGAATGCTAAGCAAGATGTATTGTTTTCTATTTTGAGAAATCTGCTATAGAGATTTTTACTACAAGACAAGAAACCATTGTAATTGTGAAGGAAGATGTCATTCAAATGATGGTTTGCTGTCTTTGTGTATTATTAGAAGGGGTCATGAGAATTTATTAAAATGGTAAAAATGAACTTATGCAATGAGGTGATTATCTAACTGTTACATCAACCTGCCAATACTATCTTTTCTCTGATTATGTTGGAAGGAATAACCTTGAATGTGGCCTCATTCTTCCACCTAGAAAGAAGGGCCTGTGTGGGCAGGGGTTTATGCCTGTTATATTCATTTGGTTATAGGTAATGCTCATGACATTCCTGATGTAGAAGGGGTATTCAGTTAATATATGTTGAATAAGCAATGAATCAAAATGTACCATTTTCGCTTTTTCTTATATTTTATTGGGCTATTAGCACAAACTGCTCAATGTACCTATATTTGAGTTTGCTTTCTTACTATATTCAATAATACTACATTAAATAAAATATATACAACATAAAACATGTCAAGTTTAAGTGGACACTGTGAGCATATTATATTAAAGCTAAATTTGAACCCTGAGATACTATTGCTAAAATATCAACTTAAACTATAGAATTAAGAGAAATACAGCAGAGATCGAAGAAGAAAATAACAGACAACTCATAGTCAAATCAACCAGAAGGTAGCAAGATAAATAGCATTGATTTTTTTGGAGTATAATTTTGCATTTGCATGTGAATTACTATGTTCCCAAGTGCCTTTCATGTCAGTTCTTTCTAATACTATGAAGTATTAAAATATATTTAGTACTACCAAGTTTAGTACAGGAATATTATACACTAGAAGGGTTGTATTGTATGATATGTTGTTATAATTACCACAGTTACTTACTCATCTATTTTTATACTATATTTGAGGCAACTATTATTATCCAGAAACAGTTGTAGATGATTTCTTACAGTTGAAGATATTTACATGTGGAAAAGTACACACATATATATAAGAACATTAAAGCAAAAAGTGTGTTGAGAGTGGAAATACAGGAAGAACTCAGTATAGGAATATAAACTACATAAATGCTTCTAAAACTATATGTGATGATGAACCAATCCTCCCACCAATCTGCCATAAACCAATAATTATGAAAAATCCTTTAAAAAAGTGAAATTCTAGAAAAATGAAAATGTAACATATAAAACATACATTTTAACTACTAGATTTAACACAGATAAGAGTAGCCTATATAATAAAAGAGAAACATGCAAATTAACCGTCCCTCTGCTATGCTCAAGCCACACCCACAAGCCAATCAGGAGCGAGTATGCAAATTGACCCAACTAAGATGGCGGCGGCCACGGAGCTGGATGGAGCAGGAGGCTTGGGTTGCCCCCGGCGATGGAGTAAGCCAAGTCTCCCGCCTGCCCTAGCCGGCCCTTGGCTCCGCTCAAGGCTACAAAGTTTCAATTATAGAAGATAAATAAATCCCCCCCAAAAAGAAATGAGAGGCTGGGAGCTTGGGTCGCCGGGGGGCATGGCCAGCCTGAAAACGGCCATCAGCCCTCACCCAGGCTGGCTAGTCATCCCAGTGGGGACCCCCACCCTGAAAGGAGTGTGGCCAGCCTGAAAACGGCCCTCAGCCCTTCACCCAGGCTGGCCACACCCCCATGGGATGAGGGTCCTTGCTGGGGGGCTTGGCCAACCTGAAAACAGCCATCAGCCCCTCATCCAGGCTGGCCAGGCACCCCAGCGGGACCCCCACCCAGATCCGGGATACCCTTCAGGGCAAACCAGCTGGCCCCCACCCGTGCACCAGGCCTCTATCCTATATAATAAAAGGGTAATATGCAAATTGACCCTAACAGCAGAAAGACTGAGAATGACTGGTCACTATGACACACACTGACCACCAGGGGGCAGACGCTCCATGCAGGAGCTGCCCCCTGGTGGTCAGTGCGCTCCCACAGTGGGAGCTCTGCTCAGCCACAAGCCAGGCTGCCAGCTGCCAGCACAGCGGTGGTGGTGGGAGCCTCTCCCGCCTCCTCAGCAGCGCTAAGATTGTTTGACTGCAGCTTAGGCCTGCTCCCTGCTGGCAAGTGGACATCCCCCGAGCTCTCGTGGGCTGCCAGAGGGATGTCTGACTGCCAGCTTAGGCCCGATTCCCCGGGGAGCAGGCCTAAGCCAGCGGTGGACATCCCCCGAGGGGTCCCAGACTGTGAGAGGGCACAGACTGGGCTGAGGGACCCCCCCGAGTGCACAAATTTTTGTGCACTGGACCTCTAGTCTTATATAATAAAAGGCTAATAAGCAAATAGACCAAATGGCGGAACAATTGGAACAACCGAACAACTAATCACTATGATGTGTGCTGACCACCATTGGCCAAGGCAGGATAGTTGAGCAGGTGAGCAGGGGCGCCAGATCAAGGTGGGGTGCCAGTTGCTGTCATCGGGGTGAGCCTCTGGTTGTTACTGAAAATTCTTTGCTCCAGTGTGCTGCGATCCTGCCGCGATCCCAGTTTGCGTTTGCACCTGCTGCCAGCTCTGGCCCTGCTCACACCCACTGGCAGCACTGGAGCTGTCGCGTGCACCCACTGCTGGTGCCTGGTGCCAGTTCCGATCACTCAGCGCCATCAGCGGTTTCGAGTGGCTTCTGCCAGCCCTGATAGCCCCTGAGGGATTCTCCACCTCTCCCTGCTCCTGATGGGCAATTGGGACAACTGCCGCCACTCACACTCGCTGCTGGCGCCGGCCCCAATCACTCCACACCATCAGCGGTGTGAGCGGGACCGGTGCCATCAGCATGTGGGAGCGGTGGCGGGGAGTGGGGCTGCTGGCAGACAGGGGACCAGAGGGGAGGGGGACTGCAGTGGGAGGACTGGGTGGGGACACAGAGGATGGGCTGAGACCAGCCCCTGTGCCTACTGCAGCCTCGCAGCCCACAGTTTCTTTCAAGGTGCACAAATTCGTGCACTGGGCCCCTAGTGTTTCAATAAATATGTTCAAAACAAGCATGGCAAATGCATGCATATAAGCATAACCAATGGACATAAAACACTGGGGGGTAGGGGAGGCCAGGGGAATGTCAAGAGGGCGTGGAAGGAGACATATGTAATACTCTTTGTAATACTTTAAGCAATAAAACAAAATTTAAAAAAAATATTTATAATGTGTACCTATTGATTATTGAAAGAGAATATTGGAGATAAGAGAATCACTACTGCACTTTGTGTCATCACATGTGACACATAAAAATTAATGAATGAAATAGCGTTTTCCTACATAGAATATCTTTAAGTACATTTTACACATGTATATTAATATTTAAAGTTTTCAATATGGCAATTGTGCTGGCCCTGAATTTATCAAATCTAGAGTGAGCTACAACCTCACCACTTGCAGGAAGTAATAGTGTTTAAATCTTCTATGGTTTGTCGGAAACACTCCTGTAAGAGAAGCCAGTCACAGAGATGCATGTTGACAGAAGCAGAGATTATGAAGCAAGTTCAGCATATTTATTTCAATTTCTTTTGTTATTTTTTTAAATCTTTATTTTGAAAGTATTACATATGTCCCACTTTTTACCCCATTGACCCTTCTAGCCTTCCCCAACCCTCTGCCCCAGGCCTTTATCACCATATTGTTTATGTCCATGGGTTATGCATGTATCATACAAGGTCTTGGTTGATTACCTCCCACCAACCCACCCTCTGTTACATGCTTCCATGTCTCTGGATACACTCCGTTCATCAGTTTATTTTGTTAATTGGATTCCATATATGAGTGAGATTATGTGATACTTGCCTTTCTCACTTAGCATGATACTCTCCAGGTAACCTCCATGCTGTCTCAAATGGACTCAACATGTAAGGAAATTGGAACAGATAATTTTGGTCTATGATTGTTTTTTTTCCAGCATTATTATTTGGTGTAATAATATTTTACATTTTTATATTTTTTATATTTTTTCAAGAAAAAATTGTAGTAAAATTTGTTTCACCACTTCTAAATTGGGGTTAAAATACACATTTTACTTTCCAAATTTATCTAATAATGTTAAGTAATTTTTAAAAAAGATTTTATTAAAAAATTTAAACTTGTAAAAATGATGTTTCTTGCAAATAATAAGAGGATTAGCAGAGAATCACCCATATTTTGTATGACATCTAGAAATATCAGAAACTGGAGAAATTTTATGACAAATCTATCATAGTTCATTTGAGTTTTGCTATAATTCTCATTCTGAAGGGAAAATCAAAGATGGGTTCACTAATGATATCTACTTAAAAATGTCTTTTTCATCACTTCTGAAGTAACTTAGCCAGAAGCATGTCCTATAAGCATATTCTGTATTACACATTAAGTTTAACCTAAATTGCTGAGATATTGGATATAAATTAGAACTATCATTGTCACTTTTTGTAGTATTATGTACTTACAATTTATGCCTGATAAATACATTTTCCCCACTATGTGTTATACATTCAGTCAAATGCTTCACACTCTGTGTTCATGCCTCTACCCAGAATTTTCCACAAGTCTGCCCTCCACTACAACTCTTTACCAGGTTAATCACCACTCTTGTTTTACCTATTAGTTAAATATTTTCTTACAGAGGCATAATAATAGTTAAGTAAATTCTGTTTTCTCTTCCAAAGTACATTATGTTATATCTTTGTCGCACTTACTCGAATTTAACTATATGTATATGTGTTATTTATAGTTAGGCACCATGTCTCATTCATTATTCTGTATCCAGTTTTTAATATGCTGGTAGGGAGTTAGGAGGTCTTTAATGATTACATGTTGAATGAATGGTTGAATATGATTATTTGTGGTAACATAGGTTAAATGTATAACTAAATGCTTTTTGGACTTGCCATTGATTCCATCTCTCACAGACTTTCACGTGAATAATTTAAACAGCTTGATTACTGTGTATCTACTCACATTTGACCCATTAAAGTCAATTTTATTCTCAACAATCGCAGTTATCTTTTTAAAAAGAAAGCTAAGTTAATTCACTGTTCTCCAAAAATGTTCCATTGAATGTAATTAAAATGCAATGATTTACAAGGCCGTCCTTAAGTTGGTCACTGCGTGATTGTCAGAAATGGCTTTCTGCCACCTTTCTTCAGGTTCACTGTTTTGTGTGCACTGGTTTCTCCTTATTGTCTTCTGCCCACCATGGTTTTTCCTGCTATAGAACCAGTCAGGTAGTTCAGGCCCAACTCAAAGAACCAATAGAAACAAAAATTCAATAATTTACACCAAATAGGAATTACTTTCCCTCTCATGTAGCAGATTGGGGTAGGCAAAGAATCCTTCCAACTTGCTGATCTAATTCTCTGTCTTTGTTTACATTGCTTAAGCTAGCCATCAGCACCCTGTGTGGCATTCTACCATTTTGAAGAAAAAAGCAAAAACTAGCTTTTTCCTTAAGGGGCCTGACCTGCAGGTTGAACATATTTCCATTCATAGTCCATTGCTCATGTCACAGGGCCAACCATAAAAGCCTTGGGGATTTAGTTGGTAGGCATGGGAATGTACATCCTACTTAAGTTTAGAAGAAGAGGTTTTATTTATTAAAAGGAGGGAGAAAACAATTACTTGGGGACACTAGCTGTCTTACATTAAAGTGTCTTATATTTGTTATTTCCTTGGTTGGACTCCAGATTTTAAAATGCTTCATTCCTGGTTGCCATTCAGGTTTCATTTAAAATCCGTTTACTCTGGTACGTTTACTTTAACAACTAAGTGGGTATGATCTTCATCATTCATCTTTATCATATGTATATATTTTTTTCATAGAACTAATCTCTACCTGAAAATATCTTGTAGATATTGGCTTACTTTATTATTGTACATTTAAATATCCTGCTCTCTTACTGTTTCTCCCTCAAAATGAATGCAAGTAAGTGCTCTGAGAACAGTTTTGTCTATGCAGTGCTCTATGTCAGGAATTTTAGTACCTAGGTGCCTGTTGCATAGTAATCTTTCAAAAAATTATGGAATGTATGAATATAATGTTATGCTTTGGACACATTTTTATGACCTGATATGAAGAAAAGAGTCTTATTTTTCTCTATCTTTTCTCTTACCCTTGCATGAAGCAGAATTAACACATTGTGTACCGCATAGAAATTTCTAAGACATAAGCCAGGGACCGCACATTTTTGGGCAAACTGCATGTTATTTAAATCATCATAATGCATGTTAGGTGTTGTTTTTCAATAATTATAACATTTTTATTTACAAAAACAATTAAACAATTAAAGTTCCTAGTACTTTTTTTAACGTATGGTACTGCGTAAAACATTTTCCTCTACGAAGAGGGACCAAACAAAATTTACATAAGTATCTAGATTCACTCCTTTTTCCATGGGCGTGAAAAACGAGAACACTCGTGAGCGGTCCTTAACAGATGGCGCGCGAAACACGAGAAAACTCCTGAGCGGTACGAAATGTGTTAATATTATACTGGCTACATTTGTAACATAATATTCTAATGTAATGCATAGAATCAGAAGCAATTAGGTCCATATTTTTGTTAATCCTCACCTGAGGATCATTTTTCCATAGATTTCTAGTGAGGATGGAAGGAAGGTAGGAGGGAGAGAGACATCGAGAGAAAAACATTGGTGAGAGAGACACATCAACTGGTTGCCTCCCACAGGCAACCCTACTGGAGCTGGGGAACCTGCAACTGAGATATGTGCCCTTGACCGGGAATTGAACCTGTGACCCTTCAGTCCACAGGCCAATGCTCTAACTACTGAGAATTTTGGCTAGGGCAATTAGGTCCATATTTTAGAGACATTTTCATTTTTATATACATACGAGAGGCCCGGTGCACGAAATGCATGCACTTGGGGGGATCCCTTGGTGCAAGAAATCCGTGCACTTGGGAGGTCCCTCAGCCTGGCCTGTGCCCTCTTGCAGTCTGGGAGCCCTCAGGGGATGTCCGGCTGCTGGCTTAAGCCTGCCAGCAGTCAGACATCCTTAGCGCTGCTGCGGAGGCGGGAGAGGCTCCTGCCACCACTGCTGCACTCGCCAGCCATGAGCTCAGCTTCTGGATGAGCTGTGGGATTAAACTGACCACCTTGGGGCAGCTCCTGTGTTGAGTGTTGGCCTCCTGGTGGTCAGTGAGCATCATAGTGACTGGTCGTTCCACCATTTGGTCGACTTGCATATTAGCCTTTTATTATATAGGACTAGAGGCCTGATGCATGAAAATTCGTGCAAGAGTAGGCCTTTCTTCCCCTGGCTGCTGGCACAGGCTTCCCTCTGGCTGCCCGCAGGCACCCAGGACCTGGGCTGGCTTCCCTCCAGCCCCGGCTTCATCAGGAAGAACATCCAGTATAATTTAAGTTGCATATTACCCTTTTATTATTATAGATGAGGCACAACCAGTTTTTTAATAAAGTGATATGATTCTCTTCCCATCGTATCTCAACTTTTTTTCTGTACATTGTGCCTAAGTATCTAAGGAACTTGTCTACCTAAATATTTCTCCCAGAAAGTCACATGATTCCTGTATGAGATGAATTTCTATTACCCAAGCATAGGTATTGTTGTAAGCATATGCAAAAAACATCTGTTACATGTAGGGACTGATGGCTACTGTAAGAACAACTGGAACTTGGGCTCTGGATGCTTTGTATAAAATGTGGGTGACTTTTTGAGTAGTTATAAAGGAGAAACAAATTGTACACAGAAGAGCACTTTAGGAAGTAGAAGAACACATGTAACTTTAGAGTAAGCATGCCCTGCTTAATGACCTGCAGATGCTCAAGGAGAAGCAGTTGTTAATGGGCTTGCAAACATTTTTTCTCTCAAATTGATCCTAAAATATGATATTTTATCACTACTATTGATGTGATTCTGGTTAGCTTTTTCTCTTTCTCTTTTACAATTTTTGTTTGTGAAGGGCAAATTGAACATTAATTAATTTAATTTTTGTTAGCATTATCTCTAAATAATTGGATTTGGTATGATCCCATTACCAGATTCCCTTACATAAGACAATCTCATTAACGGGCCCTGAGATGTCACTTTAGATCCATTTGGTAGTAGAGATACAGACATAAACTCATTACATGATGCACTCTCCATTCTTAAATTGATGAGGTTTTCTCTGGCTATTGTTTGAAAGCAATATGCCTATAATCTAGTACAGCAGTTCTCAACCTGTGGGTCACGACCCCTTTGGCGGTCAAACAACCCTTTCACAGGGGTTGCCTAAGACCATCCTGCATATCAGATATTTACATTAGGATTCATATCAGTAGCAACATTACAGTTATGAAGTAGCAACGAAAATAATTTTACGGTTGGGTCACAACATGAGGAAATGTATTTAAAGGGCCAGAAGGTTGAGAACTACTGATCTAGTATATCTGGAAGGGATGAAGAAAATAATTTTCAAAGAGATGAAGTTTATGAAGAGAAGGAAAAAGGAAAGGAATGATGGAGGGAAGAAAACAAATACTAAAAAAGTAGGAGTACAAATTATGTATTGATTATATTTCACAGTAAGGTACTATTAAGGTTATAGAAGCATTTGTGTAGGCTTTTCCATAGATCTATTGATTATGATTAAACTCTATTAAATTATTTGAAGCTATAAAAATATAAATACTTTGCTATTCTCATTTATTTTGAAACAAGTCTTTTTTTTACATAATTAGTACATTGTATTGAAGAGTTATATTTTAAGAAAATCTGTACCAAGCATATGGGGAAATGCATTGAATAGTTATATTTATACTCATTGTACATGTTATTTCCAACGTAAAACGTACAAAGAATAATATCTTACCTGCCAGTGAGATAATTTTCCTTTTTACTGAATTTATTGGGGTGACACTGGTTAACAGTTATACAGGTTTCAGGTGCACAGCTCTACAACACATCATCTGTACACTGTAGGCCGTGTTCACTACCCCAAGTCAGGTCTTTGTCTATCACCATTTATGTTTTGAAATTAGTCTTACACATCAAAGGAAATTAATATGAAATGTGCATCTCTTATTTGGATTTCAGATAAGAAATTAATACATTAAGTCTGCTGAATGTATTTGGTTAAATGTAAGATCCTGCTGTGCTTCAATACCCTCTTCTTACTGAGATGTTGGGATGTAATTGGTGAGTGGGTGTGTGGAGGGGAGGCCAGTGCTCAGGAAACCAGAAATCAAAGCTTCTTTATTCGCTCCATATTAGGCTGGGATTGATCCAAGGTGCTGTGGGAAAATACAAGTAAGATGACAGGAAACTTTCTAATATACTATTCCACAGCCAAATAGGTAGAGAATCTGCATTTATTTTCCTTGGGAAATTTTATAGGGCTGAAAGCAAAAACAGTAAGAAGAGGATTTTATTTTATTTTTTGATACCTAGGTATTGTTTATAAAAAAATTAATAGCACCATACACTGTATACCTGAGAACAGAAGTTTCTGCTTCATTCTTTCATATCTCTGATTTCCAATCCTCAGGGGCAAACCTATGTAACTCATGCATCTGTTCCTTCTGACACGTTTCATTGCATTCCTAAATACTGGTATAGCTTATATTTCCATTTCTAGGTTTTTCTTTTTATAAGGTAGTTGGCTGCCTGCTGTGAGAGATGAGAATGTAGCCTTCTTATTTAATGTCATTTTATCCATTTCCCTCACCACACACTATTACTAATACTCTTGTATCTCAATTTCTGAATCACTTTTAGTCATTACATTTTTATGATTATAAGGCATATTAAAACTGACTGTCATCATTTATTGTGGTTGCATCTCCTGTTTTGGACAATCTTTTGCTTTCATTGGAGTTAATTCTTTCAGTTGTGTATGTGTGTGTGTTGTCTTCCTGTCCATCAGTGAGTGATCAACCCAGACTTTCTGAGAGAACTGTGAAATGCTTCTAAACTTGCTCAAGTAATTTATCATGTAAACTATCAATTCCATTTTTTTTAGACTCATTCTCCTGAAACATTCTGCCTTCATCTTACAATTTGCATTGGCTGTGTTCTAGACCAGCCAAACAACTTGTTATCATGAGTCATGTAACTTCCATTTCTTTTGTGTGTGCTCCTGGGAGGTCTTTGTGCATTTTCGTACACTGAATACTTATTTTTCAGGTCCCATATTTTTTCTTTTCATGGTCACCTTTTGTCATTTTTATAAAACATATTCTCCAGAAACTTTCTGAAAAACAATAAATGTAAACATTTTGAGATCTTGGTATTTTTAAATGGCTTTCATATCCTTTGAATGATATTTTGGTTAAAATTGATATTTTGAGTATATAGTAAATTGATTGATAATTTGTCCAAACTGTATGTATTTTACTATTAGCTCCAAATATTAATTTGCATTACTTTCCCCCCTTTTTTTCTTTGTGGTATCAGTGTGCTTATCAAAAAGACATTAACTATGAACCATGATTTGGTTGCTGTGGAAGGACTCTGAATAGCAACAGCTTAAATTAAATAGAACAGACTGTGGAATCTCAGAGGGAAGGTGGAGGTTGATGGGAAGAGATCAACCAAAGAACTTATATGCAGATATGCATAACTGGACACAGACAATAGGGTGGTGGAAGCCTGGGGCAGGGGTGGGCTATGGGAGAAAAAAAGGGAACATATGTAATTCTCTCAGTGATAAAAAAAAATTTAAAAAATATTTCTCTGTTCAGATAACTGTCTAAATACTACTAGTAGGTAGCTTGAAATGATAACTACAGTATTAGGAACCCAGTTCATCTATTCTTATTTCTCTGCCATATTCAACCCATGCCCTCCATTTTTTTATTTATCATGGCTGGTCTCACTACTTGCACCTATGCTAACCAAAGGAAAGAGAAGGGGAGGTGGAAGGGTCCTTCACTTTAATAGCAGTACCAAGAAATCCGCATATGAGTAATTTCGTTCCTCATCCACCAGAACATCATGACATGGTTCTTTTTGTTTTGCTGTCTTTTTGAATAGCATTTATATATTTTTTTCAAGAATACATTTTTCCTTTTTGTATTGCCTAATTTTATAGATTTACTTAACATTTTTGCATCTAAAAATTCTATCTGTTTTTGATTTTCTTGAGGATTTTTTTTGTTTGTTATTTGTTTTTGCTGTTGTTATGGACACATATTTGGTATTCTTTGGAAAACTATTCATAATTAAAAGTGGGACATTAAAGTGGCAGTTGGATACACTTCTGGATAGGTCTCACTTATAGAATGAAGAATTTAACTGTGGGGTGATTTTAAAGAGAGTGTTTTTCCATTGGAAAAATCTTGAAATGTCATTATCTTTAGGTGTACTCTTGGTCTGTCCACTGTCCCAAAAGGAACCTGGAAAATATGTTGATGAAGAGAGCAGAGGGTTATTACTATGCAATATGCAGACTCTTGCATTAATTAGCTGGGTTATTATTGCTTCCATGCCCTGGAAGATTATCTTTCTCTCTCTAAGAAGTCAGTTATCAATTATCTATCCACTTTTGACCTGTCAAAATCTGTTGAAATTTCTTTTATGTACTTACCACCTTTTCCATTATTTCTGCCATTGTTGGAGTATAATGTACATTTTTTCTTTATTGTTTTATTAGTGGGATTTAAGGAGAGGACAGAAACGAAAACATGTGCTCAATAGTAAACATGTAAGTGGAAGTTGTCTAATCTTAGTATAGAGTAACTTTGGCAATAACAAGTGAACAGTTTCTCCTATAAGTAACAAAGAGAAAGGAATGATAGTGATGTGAGGTTCTCAAAGAGATGACATCTGTATGAGGTGCCTTGAGTCTGGATCTTCAATAACTGAACTCCCATCTTCATCAAGAGGATAAGACCGAAAGCAGGGAGGCCAAGGAAGACTTCAACCAATGAGGACATAGAGCAATGACCATTATGTCCCGATAAATGAGTCCGTTGTCCAAATTGTGTGCCACTCAGGGAGGGATGCAACTGAGACAGGGTCATGTTCTGTGCCTCTGTTACAGCTGTTCCCTAGGAAATAGATGCACCCAAGAAACAGTTGATGAGGTACTGTCCTTTGTCATTGCAGCGAAAGACCTCATTTCTAATGTCACGGGACTCTTCACCCTTCCTTCTTTGCACGTGTGCTACCACATTCCTCCTGACTAGGACTTGACCCTCTTCTTCACTAGACACAGGATTAAGGTGAACTACTGATTAGTTAAAAGGGTAACAGTGAATCCTGAGAATGTGCTCGCTCTTTCTGAAATGCTCTCATCAACTTGTGTTTTCTTAAATTACCTCTATTTAAAATAGTGAAGATAAACATTTTTTATGATACAGCCATAATTATGGACAAAAGCATTAAACATACTGCCTTGAGCATGGCTGATTGCATTAAAATATACTTGCTGTATTAATGTTTTATTACTGCTGTAATAAATTACCACCAACCTAGTGGCTTAAAACAATAGAACTTTTCATGTTATAGCTCTGGGTGTGAGCAATCTAAAAGCGGTCAGCAAGGCTGCGTATCTTTTCAATGCCCTAATGGGGAGGAGAGAGGCAGGGCCTGCAACTTTTGCCTTCTCCAGCTTCTAAAGAGTATCTTTATTCTTTGTCTCATGACCCCACCCTCGTGTTGTTTGGACCTCAGTTTGAGTCTTCATGGCTCCTTCTCCAATTGTGACCTTCCTCCTTCCATTTTTTTAAGAACCATTGTGATTACTTTGGACTCACCCAGGTAATACAGGGTAATCTCTTTGCCAGGATTCTACTACACTTCAATTCAGGAAATTATTATTGAACTAGGGGCTCAGTGCATGAATCCGTGCACCTTGAAAGGAACTGTGGGCCGAGAGGCTGCAGTGGACACAGGGGCAGGTTTCGGCCCAATCTCCTTGCTCCTGCCCGGCTCCTCCTGCCGCAGCCCCCGGTCCCCTGTCTGCTGGCAGCCCCACTCCTGCATCCGCTACTCCCATGCACTGACATGCTGACCCTGCTCTTATCTGCTGACAGCGTGGAGCAATTGAGGCCAGTGCCCTCAGTGGATGCGAGCAGAGCTCCTTCCACAATCACCCCTCAGAAGTAGGGGGAGGTGGAGAAGCCCTCAGGGGTGAGTGATCAGGACCAGCGCCAGGTCCCGTGAGTGCAGGAGCAAATAATTTTCAGTAACCACCAGAGGCTCGCCCTGATGACAGTGACTGGTACACTGCCTTGGTCTGGTGCCCTCTCTCAGCTGCTCCACCATCCTGCCACGGCCGATGCCTGCCATGTTCTGCTCCACCATCCTGCCACGGCCAATGCCTGCCATGTTCTGCACTCTGCTGCCTGCTGCCGACCACCACCATGTTCTGCACGCAACCCCTGGTGGTCAGTGCACGTCATAGCAACCAGTTAGGTTGTTCTGCTATTCTGTCTATTTGCATATTAGCGTTTTATATATATAGCAACTGGTTGTTCAGTTGTTCAGGTTGTTCAGTTCCACAGTTCTGTCTATTTGCATATTAGCATTTTATATACATAGATGTTATATCTAATTACAATACCTACTATGTTCTTAAACACACACTCACATACAAAGCATTCCAAAGACTGGTCTCCATCAGAATTTTCCAATAGGCAAATACGTTTCTTTTAATTTATTGAGGGATTTAGTCCCAAAGAAATAGAATCATCATTTGAAATAATAAACATAAGCATTTACTTCACATATTTCTACTTTAGTTATAATTTATTGAAGTATATTATTCCACAAAATAATTTTAATTATACTGTATACTATAGTTCCCCACAAAGGTGTTTGAAGATGTATGTGCATGTGTGTATGGATAGCAATGACATCTCTTGGAGGAAAATCATGTACTTCCTTTTGGATACCATACCAAACATGTTATCTCTACATTATTTCTTAATATATTGTTTAGGTTGATAGTTAATTCTACTGTTAAGTATACATTTTATACTAAGAAGCACCTTTGGGTCTATTAAGTGGATTTTCTAAAACTTTTGCCAATCAATTACAAATAAGTGGAACATATAGTTATTTGGTTAAAATAACCACTGAAAAGTTAGTTATTTGTGAAATTCCAGCTGCTAAGTTGACAAATCTTTAGTATATTGAACATCTATCCTTTAGTTTCTCTAAGTCTGACAGTTTAAATCCTAAGCTCAGTGAGATTTCTGTGTTAATTGTGTATGTCAACCAGGCATTTCACTACTTTTGGAGTGTTGTAATTTCAATATTTGGTCACCTTTTCAGACCATTTTGTTTTGGAAATACACTTAGAATACAATTAAGACCTATTTTGAGAGCCTACAAGGCACAGACCAGGAGAAATGTTAGTACACACAGAAAATGCCAAAGCGGCTTACTTTCCTATTGTTAAACAAGCAAGGATTTACTTTGTGTAACAAAAAAATCCACAGAGGCTCAGTTCATGATGTGTTTTGTTAATTTTTTAAAACCTTTGTATCTGTGATTTTTAACTGACTTGATTCTTTTTTTCTGGCTTTCTTTAAGGTATTCTTCTCTTGGACCACCTAAAAACCAGAACACCTGCATGCCTTTCATTCTTGGCCTTCTTAGTTTCTGCTCCATTTTTGTCTCATAGATGCCAAGTTTCTTGAAAGAGCATCCTGCCACTGTAATCATAATTTAGACTCCAGTTTATTGCCTTCAAATTTCTAACTCTGTTTTCCCCATGAGGCATCTCTCTAATGTGAATTTTATTTTCCCAAAACAAAGAGGCATTTTATGTCCCTAAATTGATCACCAATTGTTTTGTTAAAATATCTGTGTTAGCCTCCCTTTTTCTTTTTATCCTGTACCCATATTTCTCTTCATCTCAAGATCTTAGGATCCACCCCAGGATAAGTAGAATTTGGAGGTGGCCTCCCAAAGCTGTGACACTCTAAACCTGTGACTGTCATGTGATACCACTCCTGGGATGATGTTGTGTTAGGTGGCACAGTTGACCTTAAGGTTGGGAGATCATTTGGGCATACCCAAACTTATCCCATGAATTATTTCAAAAGCAGAGTTTTTCTCCGGCTTTGGAGGAGGGATAGATTCAAAATAGAAGAATTTGATGCCCTAAGGCTTTTTTGATGATGGAGGTGATTATTTGGCATGGGGTATAGGTACCTATAGAGGCTGAGTGCAGCTCCTACTTAACAACCATTAAAAATGGGGACTTCAATCCTACAACTTCAAGGAACTCAATTTTTCTAAGACCCCAAATGAGCTTGACAGAGAACTCCAAACCCCAGATGAGAACACAGGTAGCTAGCTGACATATTTTTAAAATATGTATATTTTTATTGATTTCAGAGAGGAAGAAAAAGGAGAGGAGAGAGAGAGAAACATCAGTGATGTGAGCGAATCATTGATTAGCTACCTCCTGCACACCCCACATGGGGGATGGAGCCTGCAACCTGGGCCTATGCCCTGACCGGGAATCGAACTGTGACCTCCCAGTTCATAGGTAGATGCTCAACCACAAAACCATACAAGCCGGGCCTAGGTAACATCTTGATTTCAACCTAAGTAGAGGACTCAGCTAACTATGTTGCATGTTCTGCCCTACAAAATTGTGAGCTAGTAAGTGGGTGTTGTTTTAAGTGACCTGGTCTTCTGTGGTAATTTATTACATAGCAGTATAAAACTAATTTTATATATATATATATATATATATATATATATATATATATATATATTATATATGTAATGAACAACATAAACTGATGAACAAAAACAGATCCAGAGACAGAGAAGCATCGATCAGACCGTCAAACCTCAGAAGGAAGGTAGGGGAGGGTGGAGGTAAGGGGGAGAGATCAACCAAAGGACTTGTATGCATGCATATAGGCCTAACCAATGGACACAGACACCAGGGCGGTGAGGGCATGAGCGGGGGCGGGGGGGGGGCACGGAGGGGATAAGGACACATATGTAATACCTTAATCAATAAAGAAAAATAATCCACAAAACAATTAATAGGTAACCTTTAAAATGAGGTATTGGCTATTGCTAATTTTGTATACATGCATTTCATGGATAATGTCAGCCTTTTTCACTGTTGAAATACCACTTTATTATTCATAATCAACAAATATATATGTGTAGACTTTCAACTCTAGATTTTATACTGATTGCCTATTCTATGTTTACATTTGGCTATTGCCAAGATGACGCATACTCAATTGGTTTCAAACTGACTATATAAACTTAGCACCTTCAGCAACTGGCTCCTCTTTTTACATATAAACCAAAGCTTATAATCAGCCATACTACAAGTAGTTGAAAGTTTATACATGAATTCTAGTCCTGAAACTTTTATCAAGCTTTTTAAAGAAACTTGCATTGATAACCCACTCATCTTTCCTTTCACACTTGTTATTCTGAATCTCTGAAAGATTCCTCCATACCTGTAGAAACTAAAATTAGTAAAGTCTGCTAGACTAAAACAGTATTTCCAAAAATATATTACATTTTTGTCTTTTTATATCAAAACAGTATATGTGAATAGAGTTGTCCAAGGGTTCCAGTGGGAGTTCACTGATGATACCTCTTCCTCTAACAAAATGGCAATCAACAGTGATTGTGAATAAACATAAAAACAGGAAGAAACATAGTAATCTGGAAGCCTCAATAGATAAATCACCATCCTAATTTTACATGTTTATACAGAGTGTCCCAAAAATGTATGCACACTTTGAATAATTATTAATTCCAGTGGGTTAAATCTGAAAAGAAAGAAACATCAATTGGGCTATCAGCTGTTAAGTGTGTATACATTTTTGGGGACATCTTGTATATCGAGGCATTTACTACATATTCTGCATGTCAAGAGGAAATATCTTTTTTTTAAAATATATATTTTATTGATATTTTACAGAGAGAAAGGGAGAGAGATAGAGAGTTAGAAACATGGATGAGAGAGAAACATCGATCAGCCGCCTCCTGCACACCTCCCACTGGGGCTGTGCCCGCAACCAAGGTACATGCCCTTGACTGGAATCGAACCTGGGACCTTTCAGTCCACAGGCCGACGCTCTATCCACTGAGCCAAACCGGTTACAGCAAGAGGAAATATCTTAAACCTTAGATTATTAAAACAATAAAATGTCATATCAGTTTAAATAGATTAAGTACAAACCCTAAGAATGTATGAGTAATGAAGTGGAACATAATTCTCCACTTCTTACTTGCCCTTCCTTGACTTCTCTCAATGGGGGTGTCTATGCTGATTTCTAGGAGATGGCAGATTAGGGAGGGATGATATTTAAGTACATGCTGGCTGATATTTTCCAAACTTAAATTTAAATAAAGTCATATAAGTTGCCATTCAAGCATTCTAATGCACCTTAAGCACTACAGTTACTAATGAAACTGCAGAATGTTTACAACAACGTGCTTGGAGAAAAAATGATTCCAGAAGAATGACATGTATTTTCACGGGCATATGAAAGTCGTAAGGGCAGAACATAAAGGTAAGAAACTTGCAAAAACATTAAATACTAGAGTGTGGCATGTTTACTGAAGCTTTTTGAAAGAATTTTCAGGAGAGAGGAAAAAATTTCTCATTAGTAAAGTGATAGATTTGGAGCCTTATAACATCAATCATAAAAGTATACCTTTACATTGTTCCTGGATTTTTTCTGTATTTTGGCAAAGATATATTTTTAAATATACACCCAATACATGCATGCATGAGTACCCCATATATTTGTATGTATGTGTGTATGTATATATATGTTCATGCATATATATATATATATATATATATATATATATCTGCATATATATATTTTGTATATATGTATGTTAAATATTCATGAGAAAGTAGAGTGACTATCAGAGTGAACCAGTTTGTTAAGTTGATTGATTTATTCCTACAGAATTTTTATATGATGAAAAAATTACCAAATCTGTGATGTTTTAGATGATTATATTAAATTACCCTATATATACATATATTAACAGTCATCTATTCTTTCATGCATATACAGATATATTTTTAATGTATGTGAGTTTAACAATATTCAACAAGATATAAATAAAAGCCTGGTATAATTTGATAGGTCTTGGAAAATAATTTATGATATACCATGCACAAAATATTCTAGTGGCAACCAATAACTTATGTGAAATGCAATCAGTTATTTATGAAATCTTACTTGGGCAAATTTCAGCCATTTTGAATATCATCACTGAGGTGAAAACTGGTATAAAGACACAAATGTGCCTGTCACCTATATACTTACAACAGACAAGTTTTTTATAATTACAAAGCTACGTTCTAAAAAACTAAAGATAAATCTTGACACTGGCAGCTATATGGTTGACTTAAAGGAGATACAAAAACACTCAAGCTTATGTGTGAGTTACGATCAGGTCTCTTTACTAGGCAGAGTTATTAGAGACAAAAAAACACAGTGGTCTCCTAGGCCCATCATGCTTATAAGTTCAGGATTTGGTGTACTCAGAATTTATTTCTAAATGACATAATCTTGCTCAAAACATCACCCAGAAACTCATTTGCTCTCACAAGAGACTTTTTAATTAACAGTCACATCTGTGCCATTACACTATATTTTTGCAGAGCTAGCAACAGCTCAAACCATGTTATTAAATTAAGAAAAAACGTGTATATCTCAAGGGACTTGTTTGGTGTTTCAAGAGCCAGAAGTAGTGATCTCTATGCTGCTAGGGTCTGACCTTGATCACTTAAAGTTTTTGTAACTATATTATTAAATATTTAGTAGCATACTGTTTTGATCACCTTTCAAATAAAAATGGCATTACAATTCTAGCTGTTTAAATTATTAAATAAATCTGTTTCAATAGATTTAAAGTAGCAGATTCCAGGACACTAATACATTGATAATTTAATATTTAAATGAGATAAATAATTTGTAGGGGGGCTTGAAAACTTTGAGATACATTTTATTGTTACATTATCCCCATCTCACTTCTTTATACAAAATCTTTATTTTAAAAAGTTATCACCTGCCAACCAGCCTGCGTGGCTCCATGGTTGAATGTTAACCTATGAATCATGAGGTCATGGTTTGATTCTGAGTCAGGGCACTTGCCCAGGTTGCTGGCTTGATCCCCAGTGTGAGGCTTACAGGAGTCAGCCAATCAGTGATTCTCTATCATCACTGATGTTTCTATCTCTCTCTCCCTCCTCCTCTCTCTCTGAAATCAATAAAAACATATTTCAAAAAAGTTATCACCTGCCCAATTATATGTAGGTTTAATGAATACGATAGGATGAAATGTCTGATACATTTTACTTCATTCTTCAGAGTTTTCCTATTCTTTCCTTGCTTTTCATCTTAAAATATTATTTTCTAATCATTCACTGGAAATGTTGACTAGAAAATTTGCATTTAATTTTTTATCTTTAAATTAAAATTCAAGCCCAAACTTATGAATTTACATCTAATATTTAATAATAAAATATTGAAATAAGTGGAATATGAAATCTGTACTTGGTAAATCCTTCTCTTTTGGAATCTTTGCTAAGCTAATAGTTGTTATCTGCACATATATTGTGTTTCAGAACTATAATCAGTTACATAGTGGGCATATTAATAATAGCTCTTATTAAGAAAAATGTAATGTACATAGTGCAAAAAGCCTTCAATATTATTACATATATTTCAGATTATTTACTAGAAACTTGAATTTTTACTCAACTTTAAATCACATATAAATTCATGAATTAATTACAATAAATGTTATGGAATATTAAAGCAGAAGTTTTTTTAAAAAACTGTTGTTTTTCATGAAGTTTTGCTTAGTACAATTAAATTATCCTTGATATCATTGGAGGCCAGGAGAAGCTAATCTAATCCTTAAATGATGAGACTTCTTTTAAGTGAAATGTTTAAAATATGTCAGCTTCCTCTGATCAGTTCATGATTTATATGAAAAATTTAGTACAGCATCTATAATAGTAATCTATAATAATAAAAGGGTAATATGCTAATTAGATCAGACATTCCCGATATCATTCTGGACGTCCTTCTTGATGAAGCCGGGGCTAGAGGGAAGCCAGCTTGGGTCCTGGGTGCCTGCAGGTGGCAGGAGGAGGGAAGCCCAGGTCTCGGGTGCCAGAGGGACGCTGGTGCCGGCAGCCAGGGGAAGGAAGGCCTACTCTTGCAAGAATTTTCGTGCATCAGGCCTCTAGTATGATAATATTGTTCCTTTCCAAAAAAGGAAAGGGGACCAAGGACTGTGGTTCTGTAGTTTGAAAAATGACCATCTTAAAGTTCAAAGTGTTTAAAAATGTATATTTGTCATTGCAATCTATACAAAGACATTTACATTTATACCAGAGTATAAGTACATGAATTTAGACTGAGATTTTTATTTTTTGTGAAATACTTATTTTAAATTAGCCTTTCTATTCATTCATTAAATAAACCTACACAATGTTATATTATGTCTAGACACATATTATAAATTTTCTTTGTGGTAGATTATGCAACATCGTGTTTCTCTTCTTGAAAAATTGCTAATCCTATACAGCAGATAATTGAGATTAGGACCATAGAATGCATCTCATCTTTAAAGTGAAAAAGACTTCATAGTGACCTAAGCCAGAACAAATGGGAAAGTCTTAGATTTACAAAGAAACCAAACCAGAAAGTAGAAAACAAAGTACATCTTTCTCTGAATTAGCAGAGAAATAAGAAAATTCCTTTTAGATGCAGGTTAACATTATAGGTAGCTGAGAATGCCTGATGACTTGAACTGTGAGAGACTCAGAAAACTGAAGCCATGAATGAGCATTTTACAAAGCTGAATGGAGCACTAGAGAGTTGCAGAAAGACTAAGGAAGTTCCCCGCTCTTCAGTGATGCCCATTGGAAGAGCTTGGTGATTCTCCAGGATGGGTTTAACATCCTGGGTAAAAGAAATAGGAACAATTACTTAGGGTGAATACCAGATTGGAATATGAAGAATAATTTATCCCAGGGGAAAGGGGATTCTATATAATAAAAGGTTAATATGCAAATTGACCGAACGGCAGAACAACCAGTAGCTATGGTGCGCACTGACCACAAGGGGGCAGACGCTCAATGCCGGAGCTGCCCCCGGTGGTCAGTGTGCTCCCATAGAAGGAGGGCTGCTCAGCCAGAAGCTGGGCTCATGGCTGGTGAGTGCAGCGGCAGCAGCGGGAGCCTCTCCCGCCTCCACGGCAGTGCTAAGTATGGCCGACTGCTGGCTTACGACATCCTCTGAGGGCTCCCGGACTGTGAGAGGGCATGGGCTGGGCTGGGGGACACCCCCCCCAACCCCCGTGAACAAATTTCGTGCACCGGGCCTCTAGTTTTATAAATAATCAAGAATGTGATTGGAATGATGAACTATTTAATCTAGATTGACCAAGAAAGAGGGAAAAAAGTCAGACAATAAAAGGGGTTCTATAATTAGGAGACATGGTTATTTCAAAGACCTGGATATAACAACAGAGCTGAGAAGCACAGTGGTGGAAGGCAGTACTTGCATGAAATGGTGTATAAGAAAGTACTTACCAAAAAGTGGGAAGCAGGGCTGTTACATTGATTGGCCACAAGGAATTTTAGGTGCTGCTGTGTGAGTAACTAGAGATGAAAGCCTTGTGAGTTGCCTTTAACATATACCAGTACTATATTTCTCATGGAGATAAACTTTCCAAATCTCAGTTTCCCTATATAACAGAAAACAAAAGCCTGGTGGCTTATTAAAGTGTCAGGAGAATTAAACAATGAGTGCCTAATACAGCACTAACATTGTCATGAAATATTTTCCATGTGTGCATTCAACTTTTAAAGCTATAAAAGCATAATATGCTAATTAGACCAGACTTCCTTCTGGATGACCTTCCAGACGAAGCTGGGGCTGTGAGCCGAGGTGGCCACCGCGGCGGGTAGGGGCCAAGGCAGAGGTGGCTTCTACAGCGCCACAGCTGCTGTGGGAGCCAAACTCCTTGCACGAATTTCATGCATCGGGTCTCTAGTTTAATATAATTTGTTTTTTTCTTCCCTCACTAACAAAGGGACCACCTGATACATAATCCTTTTAGTTTCATTTGCCATATTTGTATTTTTCAAAGGAAATAGGGCCTCTGTCTGGAACCCACTTTCTGCTGGATTTCTGCAGGTTCTGCTGAGTCAGCTTCCAAATGCAAGTCAGTATCAAACCTGCCAGTGCCTTGGCCACAAGCTAAGTGGAAAAGTCTGCCCGACTTTCTGAAAGCTGTTCGTGGTCCATGGGGCTCAGGGGCATGGTGGTTTGTTTAATGATTGACATGTGCAGTACACCTTCCGCAGGCATTGCATAGTGTCTCCTGACGTCACTCTCATATCCCCGGTCTCATCGCCTGTTACCAGGAAGCATAGGAGGAAATGCCTCTCTACATTTTTCTCTGACCTGTGCTGCCTGTATTGGGAGCAATCTATCACAAAAAGGAAAAGAGAAAAGTTAGAGGCTTTTTTTTAAAAATCTGCATCAGTAATTTCAGATCTAGTAGTGAACTTCTTATTTTTACGTAGCTTGCTCAAGTGTTGCTTTTTATGCTATTACATTTTTCATGAAAACGATTTCTGTTTCTCAACTAGAAATAATTATTGACTGATTTCTCCACCATTAACTCTGAGAGTCTCTTGCTTGCTGCTCAGCTATTGGGATATAGATATATTAATTACAGAATCTATTTCACACACTGATTCTGGTATTGTTTTAACACTGTGTGTCTTCCTGAAGAACTTAACACCTTTGTATGGGCAAATCATAAGCCAAGTCTCTAATGCCCCTTCTGTGAAAATAAGGATGGAAAATTCATGATTAAATTATAGCAGGCCTTTGACCTATTCTGTATATCACTCTTCTAATAAGTATTTCATTGTCAAACTAACTCAATTTTGTTTCAAAACAGAGATTTTTAGGGCAACATGGTGTTTTATTAACTCTTTCAGCTTACCAGGATTCTATTAAAGTTAGGGCTTTAATGTGCGAGAACTAAGGAATAGGAAATGTGTGCACTTTCGCTGGCTGGCACTTGAATATTAATCACATTTCCATTCGTTAAGTTGCTCTTAAATGCACTACATGGTACTGTGCGGGTATAAAAGCGGTACCTTCCGAACGTGTCAGGATGGAGACATGAGAGAAACTAAGACCCTGTGAAAATCAGATCATTATATTGACCCCTGCTTTGCTACCTTTTTCTCTCACTGATATTCTGTTACATAACTACACTTAGTGCTGAGCAGTATGAGTATATAAATATATATTGGCTGTTTAATGCTGTCAATTGAATAGTAATAGACATATTAGAGCTTTCTGTGGTAATGTATTTGGCTCAACAGGCAGCCAATTATCACTGTAAGACATAGAAATATAACTTCACAAACAAGCTATTTGTGTATTTCAGTATTAAATTAGTTTTCTTTTAATTTAGTGAAAGTAATGCTGATGATAAGATATAATGAGTGAACATGCATTTGCAAGCATTTCCTTTTATCTCTAATTCATTTTAGTGTTCTTTGATTTAACATTGAAGGGGATTCATTAGGGAAAACATAGTTATAAATATAAAAATTGTACATGATAGAGCACTGTCCAAGGGACAGGTGCATATCAAATCATTTTAATTAAAATAATGGAATTAAGGAGGCATTTTAGAAGATGGTAATGGCTAAGTTTGATAAACTGAAAGAGCCATCTCTCCCCTCCCCTCTGACAGTTGTCAGTCTGTTTCATGTTTCTATGCCTCTGTTTCTATTTTTTTTGTAAGTTTATTTTGTTCATTAGATTTCACATATGGTAACTGTCTTTCTCTTACTGGCTTAACAACTTCTGGGTCCATATATGCTGTCGCAAAATGTAAGATTTTCTTCTTTTTTTAAATGTATTTTATTGATTTTTTACAGAGAGGAAGAGGGATAGAGAGTTAGAAACATCGATGAGAGAGCAACACTGATCAGCTGCCTCCTGCACACCTCCTACTGGGGATATGCCCACAACCAAGGTACATGCCCTTGACCAGAACCAAACCTGGGACCTTTCAGTCCACAGGCCAATGCTCTATCCACTGAGCCAAACTGGTCAGGGCAAGATTCTTTTATTTTTAATGCTGTGTAGTAATCCATTTTGTAAATGTATCACAGCTTTTTTTATCCACACATCTACAGATGGGCACTTGCACTATTTCCAGATCTTAGCCATCTAATATAATAATAGAGGAATATGCAAATTAGCTGGGACGCCGTAATGTCACCACCGATCTACAAGTGTCAGAGAGCTACAGGGGGCGGGGCAGCAAGCTAAGAGTGGGGAGAGCTACAGGAGGGCTGGGAAGCGAGCTACAAGCAGCAGAGAGCTACCAGCTGAGTTGGGCTGGGTGGCCAGCTGAGGCAAGCCTCAGCGAGCTACTCACATACGGATTCGTGCACAGGACTACTAGTTGTAAATAATACTACAATGAACATAGGAGTGTGTATATTCTTTCAAATTAGTGTTTCAGGATTCTTAGGCCATATTCCCAGGAGTGGAATTGCTGGGTCATATGGTAGTTACATTTTTTATTTTTTGAGTAAACGCCATATTGTTTTCCATAGTGGCTGCACCAATCTACATTCCCACCAACAGTGCATAAGCATTCCCTATCCTCCACATCCTCAGGAGGGAGGACTTATTTGTTGATTTATTGATGATAGTCATTCTGGCAGGTGTGAGTGGATATCTCATTGTGATTCTAATTTGCATCTCTGATGATTAGTAACTTTGAAGATTTTTTCGTATGTCTACTGCCTGTCCTCTTTGAGAATTGTCTGTTCAGGTTCTTTGCCCATTTTTAATTGTATTTTTTGTCTTCCTTGTATTGAGTTATATAAGTTCTTTATCTATTTTGAGAATTAATCCCTTATTACATGAATCATTGGCAAATATGCTATCCCATACAGTGGTTTCCATTTTCCTTTTGTTGGTGCTTTCTTTTGCTACCAAAATCTTTTTAGTTTGGTATAGTCTCATTTGTTTATTTTTTTCTTTTCTTTCCCTTGCTATAGAAGCTATATGGGCAAAAATACTGCTATATGAGATACTTGAGATTTTACTGCCTGTTTTCTTCTAAGTCTAAGATGTATGTCACTTTGTGATTTACATTTAAGTCTTTTATCCATTTTGAGTTTAGTCGTATATAGGCTATAAGTTGGTGCTATTTTATATTCTTGATGACCTTTTTATCCTTGAAATTCTTCATAGGCTTTATTAAGATCTTTATGTTGGCTCTATCTAGCATTAGTTCATACCCACATTCAAAAATGCTCAAGGTAAAACCAATTCAGCCATGCTATATGAAACAGAAATTTGTGAGCTCATTCCCAAGTCAACTGTGCAGAAAAGTAACTTCAAAACCATTTCCTAAGGTTAATTTTGACTGCCCTGCCTAGAGGCATTACCAAGCCTTATCTCTGAACATAGGTTAGGTGTTCTTCAATTCAGATGCTTTCATTGAAGGAAAATGGTTGAGGAAAAAAGATTTCATCATTTTTCTAGTTTAGTAGTCTGTGTCAACCTCATTTTGGACATATCAATGTAATCTTTTTTACTCTGATTGTACATGGGAGCCTCATTTGATCTATTATAAGTTTGTCTCCCTTTTATTTTATATTAATCATATTTTAGTAAGAGAGGGAAGTTCTGATGTATGGTAGCTCTGTTGCCAAGAGCTATAGAGAAAATTTTCGTTTTCATGATTATATGAGAATCACAGCAGATGCAAGAAAATAGGCAGAGATTAGGTCCAAGAAGCTAAGAACTGATGGAGATGATCATGTCAGGTAGATGGGTAGGAAAATTAGAATACAGTATTGTGACTGGGCATAAAATATGTAAACTAAGGACATTATTGAATGATGAAAGCAGACTCAAACTCAGAGGAAAATCTGGCACAGCCATTCCTAATCAAAGGCTATGGAAAATGCAGTGGGATATTATTTTACTGTACTACCACAAGGTCATATAAGTCACACGAGTCTACCATGAATCTACTACATTGTGAGAAATAGCAATAAAATATATGTGGAAATTTGAAGAAGAAAAATCATTTTACCTGACAGAGACTGGATTTATTTATTAGCCTATATAAATTATTGAATTGAATAACTTTAGTAAATTTAGTAAGTACCTCTCATCATGGTGAGAACTTCTGAGGAAAAAAAGGTTTAGATACATTAAAAAAATGGAAAGAAGGGAAAAATGTGTTTTCTTTCTATCTGAATATAGTGTCAGTAATTTAGATCATTGTATAAAAAATGATAAAGTGTAAATAAAATAGTGGAAATACTATACTAAAGAGAGGTTATAAATTCTCTGTATGTAAACATAAGGAAAATTATTATCCAAGAGTTGCCACTTGAATAAAATTATTAGATGATCAGGGACTCACCTGATGGCACTAACTGGAGAGGACATTTTATAGAAGCAATAAGCCTGTTCAACTGCATTGTATTACTATACATTTTAGTTTATATTTGAAACATGAAAGTTTACATACATAAAGTTTGAGATGCAAATGAAGGCATTAAGGAAAGATCAGCAATTTTCAACCTGTATGCTGCAAGAGGCACACTGGTGTGCCACAAGAATTTTTAATACATGCAATACCTGACAATTAGGGGCACTGACCTTTTTTTCCTTGGGTTGTCAAATTTAAAACTGACAACAGCCAAAACATAAGCTGTCCAGTGTGAATGAGTGAAAATTATTATTATTTTTGTCACATTGCCAAAAATATACATATTTTGGTGTGCCATAGTATGTTAGCTTATGTATATCATAAGATGAAAAGGTGGAAAATCACAGTATTAGACAATCAAAATAGAATTAAGTTATGGATGGTCCACT
Organism: Myotis lucifugus; assembly: GCF_000147115.1. Taxonomy (NCBI): domain Eukaryota; kingdom Metazoa; phylum Chordata; class Mammalia; order Chiroptera; family Vespertilionidae; genus Myotis; species Myotis lucifugus. Next base: position 366,216 of record NW_005871202.1, on the reverse strand, counting down.
TAAATATTTTACAACAGAAAAGGTGGTACTAGTTGATTTTGTGTTTTGGCTTGATCACTCTCCCAGTAATATAAAAAATGATGTGAAGAGGTAGAATACATTGAACAGAGAGATTAATGGGAAGTATTTGTAGTATTCTTGGAGGTCCAGAATGAAGACCTTAAGGAGTATAAGGATGATTAGGTAAAAAGAAATTTGAAATATTCAAGAGCTAACTTAATAGGATTCAGTAAGTGATTGGCTAAGCACATGGAAGGAAAAATGAAGACCTAGAGTAGACCATTCCTTAAATCTGAATTTTCCTGGTGGGTTGAAAATTGGTGTCATTGCCTGAAGTTAGCAAAACTAGGGGGGAAGTGGGTTTGCATTAGGAAGTAGTTTCAGGATCAAGAAAGGGGAAATGAACTTACTTTTTGACATAGTGAATTTTTATTATCATTAACACACCCAACAGATGTCAAACAAATATTTTATTCCAAAGCTCAAAACCAGAGACTGAATATACTGGTTAGTTTTGTCATCTCTACATGTTTCTAAGCTCACTGTGGAAAATTAATTTTTAACTAATCTTTGAAATCTGAAATGACTGAAATGTCACTTTATGAATGATAGATTCTCATGACTTTTTTTCTGAAAGAAGTCAGTTACAATTAACTCATGCTTCCTGAACTTTTGCAGCATTCTTATATTTTCCATGTTGTAGAGTTTCAGAAAGCTTAAAGTTTTCAATTTGCACAGAATGGTTAAATATATGTTAACATGTTGACTGAAGTATTCACGATTCTTCAGTTTGATTTTAAAGATAAACTTATGGGAAAAAATCAGAACAGTTTTATTTGTAGTCCATGTTGGATATGGATGTTGGACAAAAGGAATTCCATATTCATAACTTCAAGCTAATATAACTATTTATATGATATGGTGAAAACTAAACTTTCAAAATTTTGATTCAATTTCAAGATCAAATCAATATATTGAAATTATTGTAGCATTCATCTTTTTTGATTGGGATACATTGTTATAAAAAAGGTTAGTTTCTTTTTGTCATTCGTTTTGATTAACTAACAATCCTACCAGATATGGACTGGATCAGTAAACTCACTATTACTTTTAATACAGATAGCTCATAATATCCCAAAATATCAATTTTTTTGACATAAACTAAAATATCTAATAAAGGGGTGACAAAAGCACTAGAATGAAAGCCATCGTTATATTGAGTTAGACATTTATTTAACTGGTTAGGATTCTGACTGAAATAACTGCATTCAATTTGTTAACAGGTCTGTGAGGTGTTTTGTTTTGTTGTGTTGTTTTTTTTTAAGGCTGCAAATTTTTTAAACTGTTCCACTGATAGTTCCAGTTCTGCCTTCCTTCACTGCATGAATTTCAACTTTACATTTGGCAAGCAACAGGAAATTACCCACAGTGCTTATCCTGAAATATAATTTAGGATATGTGTTGATTCTTCTATTTTTTAATAGCATCTACTGATAAATTATTTTATTGGGAATTCAAACAACTGGAGTGTATTTTATGCTGTCTAATTTTGTGAGAAGCAAGTGATAACGAACAGTCTGATACCATGACCTATATTCATAAAAGCAACTCAGAGACGTTGGTTAGTACAAATCCTATATTAACAATCATACTTTCTGCAATCAGATACTGGATGTGTGTGGAGAAAAGTCATGTGTATTAAAGATGACTGTTGTTGATTGAAGTAGCAGAAGAAAAGGATGGCTTATTTTTCTGAGATTTCAGGCTCTGGAGTCTAACAGCCTGGATTTGAATCATTATTATTTACTATAATTGTAGTGTCAGATGTTGGTTATGTACTCTAGCTATTACACATGTGGGACCTGTGCAATATGTATGTGTTCATGCCCAGTTCATTAGATATATTTACTCATTTTTATAATATAAATGTATAAGTAGATGATTATACTAATTCCCTTTGTGTAGGTGAGGAAACAACTATAGTTGGGGAGCATGCCCAAATTTATTGATCAGTATGTGTAGAACCCATGTTATCAGACTAGCCAAGTCATTATAGATCCCTAGGATATTTTATTATGAATATTGTTCTAAATTTATTACTGTAGAACAAAACGGGGGGCAAGTGAGAGATCGCATAGGACTCACTGAAAAAGTGTACATTAACTAACTTCTAAAGTAATATAATTGGAATTGAAAGATACAGACATTATTTATTTACCTAGAGACAAAATAAGAATTAGAGTTCTAGTTTACAGTATGATAAATTGATTTCAGTTACTTTAGATGCCATTTACTAGAAAATACCAGATAATCCTACATGGTTATTGGCATTGCTCTTCTTTGGATCTGCCTAACTCTGCTGTTTAAAAAAAAATGGAAATTTGCGTTATTAACTCTTTTCTTATTGGAGTTAAAAAATCATACTAGTAGTTACAGCTTTCTTGCATTTATGAAGGCCCCTTTCTTGAACACTTGTCCAAACTCATGTATATATTTTAATATTTCCACATATAAATGTAGAATTTAGTGGTTGTCAGATCCATGGAATATACAGCCAGTCTGTATTTTCACTAGTTTTGTTCAGTAAGTGCTATCACAGTTGGTTTTGTTTACTCATTTGTTTGTTTCATTCTCTGTAGATACTTTGAATAATGGACTTGCTCATGCTTCATTCACATAATGGGAAATAGAAATTTTATAATATATATATGTATAATATATATTTATGTGGATATATATATTATACATAGATAAGATTACACATACTTTATGTATATATACATATATAAAAGCCTAATATGCAAGTTGTCCCCACGGGAGTTCAACCGGGAGACCGATCACTCGCTATGATGTGCACTGACCACCAGGGAGTGGCACGGAATGAAGGAAGGCCCTGGCCGGCAGCCAGGGAAGGGAGGCCCTGGCCAGCAGCCGGAAGGCCCCAATTGGCCCTAATCACCAGCCAGGCCTAGGGACTCTACCTGTGTACCCACCAGGCCTCTAGTACATGTACATGTATATAATATATATATCAATTCCCTATAATAATTATTTGAGACTTTCAAAAGTATATTTTATGTAGTTATTCTCACTTAATCTTATTTCTTACATATTTTTTCTTCCATAGCTATTATGTATCATGGGAATGTATGAATTCTATAATTTACATAAATAAGTGATATTTACACGTATGCATATCTATATTAATAAAAGGGTAATATGCTAATTAGACCGGGTCGACCGGACATCCGACTTCCTTCTGGACAAAGCCACTGTGGCAAGGGCCGAGGCAGAGGTGGCTAGGGGCGATTAGGCCATCAGGGGAGCAAGCAGTGAGGGGGCAATCAGGCCGGCAGGTGATGGCAGTTAGGGGGTGTGTCAGGGGAGTGGTTAGGGGGCGATCAGGCTGGCAGGCAGAGGCGGTTAGGAGGTGATCAGGCTGGCAGGCAGAGGTGGTTAGGGATGAGCAGGCAGGCAGTCAGGCAGGCGAGCAGTTAGGAGCCAGCAGTCCAGGATTGTGAGAGGGATGTCTGACCAGCAGTTAGACATGCCCTGAGGGGTCCCAGATTGGAGAGGGTGCAGGCCAGGCTGAGGGACACCTCCCCCCCATGCACAAATTTCGTGCACCAGGCCTCTAGTAGAAAATAATGGAACAAAGTAAAACATGGATACCTTTCAGGATATTTAAACTCTTGAAGTTTCAGAGTCATGCCTAAGGAAAGTTTAATCAAGAACTTATTAAAATTGACATGTCACCCTAGTCAGTTTGCTCAGTGGATAGAGCATCAGCCTATGGACTGAAGGTTCCCGGGTTTTATTCTGGTCAAGAGCACATGCCCGGGTTGCAGGCTTGATCCTCAGTGTGGAGTGTGCAGGAGGCAGCCGATCAATGATTCTTTCTCATCATTGGTGTTTCTATCTCTCTCTCTCACTCCCTTCCTCTCTCTAAAATCAATAAAAATATAAATTAAATAAAATAAAATTGACATGTCATATGAATATTTCTCAGTGGTGATATATTCACTCGTATATACCACTCTCAATGAGTCCAGATGTGGATGCTTATGATCAAAGATGAATGAGACCTCTGTATTTGGGATACACAGACTTCAGATCAGTGATAAATAGATGTGTTCAGGATCTGAATACTTTTTTATGAGGAGGCTGGAAGAAAGGCTGTGAATCAATTCTGAAAAGAAGAAAGACTGAATCTAATAAACCCGGGATACTATATTTGAAGAGCACAGCATACAGTAACTCATAAAAGCACTGATGTGGGTGTAAATGTGATGTGATATGAAAGGCGCAGGCAGCCTCCCTCAATGATATGAAAGTGTGAACCATCTTTACTGTTGAGGGTTGCTGATTATTGAGCAATAATTGCTGACTGCTGACTCAGGTCTCAGGTTTTATTTTTATTGTTTGTTGGTTTGTTTTGCACATGGAAGTACTTTTCATCTTCTATTGCTTTGGCTCTGTGAACAGTAATCCCTGGTAGTATGGCACATTTTTCTTTTTATTTGTAAACTTCACTTTGAGGTATTATAAACCATGCAGAGATGCCCACAAGTCATAAGAGTGCTTTTGAATGAACTTTTACCAAGGTAACATATCCTTGTAACTAGTACTTACTAGTAGATAAAGAAATAAACATAAAAATAAGCAGCAGACACTTGCTTTGCCTCTTTCAGCCACTAAACTAAGCTCTCCAAGATGACCACTAGTCTTGTAATTTAGATAAATGTTCCCAGTTATTGGGCTTTATGTAAATGAAATCATACAGCATATACTCTTTTGTTTCTGCTTCTTTTTTTCAGCATTGTGACTTGGAGATTCATCCACATCATTTTAAGATATAGTTTCAAATCACTCATTCTCAGTGTTCACAGGGATGTCCACTGGAACTCTAGTACTGGAATAGTTCTTTATGCTATAAAGTACAGTAGCCATTAGCCACATTCAGTTATTAAGCAGTTATAATATGGCTGGTGTAACTGTGAAACTAAATATTTAATTGTATTTAATTTTAATTTAGTTTAAATTTAACCATGTGGCTAGTGGTTACCATAATGGACCACACAGTATAGAGCATAAAATTTGTATGCCACGGTTTAATCATCCATTCTTCTGTAGAATAACTTTTAGATAGTTGCGAGTTTATACCATTACTAATAGTGTTCTTATGCAAGATTTTTTATATTTTTTGGGGGTGAAAATGCTTATACATTTCCACCGTGTACTTATGCAGAAGTTGTATTACAACTTGCAATTTTAATAGATTATGTCAAATAATTTTTCACATTGGTTGCACCAAATTACCCTCTTAACAGCATTGTATTTTGTTGTTATTACCCTACATTCTCATCAATTATATTGTCTGTCTCTTTCATTTTCACCATGTTGGTAGGTGTAAAATATAGCATTTATGGTTTCCATTTCAATGTTTATTAGTAAAGAAAGGGAGCATCTTTTCATAGATAATGACAACAGTGCTCCACCATCTGGTCTTTTCCCCAAACTCTCATAACCCCTGTGTAACCATAGTAAAGTATCAGAAATGTCCCAATGGAATGAAATTCTACCAAATATTGTTGCTAGGACTTCTCAAAACTGTGAAGGATTTGAAAAGCAAGAAAAGACTAAGCCTCTATTGCAGTCCAGAGTTGCTTAAGCAACATGGCAACTAAATGTAATGTACTGTGCTGGATGGGATCTTAGAACAGAAGTACACTAGGTAAAAACTAAGGAATTCTTAATAAAGTCTGCACTTTATTTAACAATGATGTATCATATTGACTCATTTAATTATAAGAAATAAGACTATACTATGTAAAATGACAACAATAGAGAAATCTCAGTATAGGGGCCATATGGGAATTCTGTGTCGTATCTTTGCATTTTTTATCTCAGTCTTCACATCCTAAAATGAAGAGCTTGTTTTTAACAAAATAGACCTAGAATGCATTTTTTAAACTTCATTTCCACAATATTGAGGCTCCTGCTCTTACATCTTAAAAAACAAACACACAAAATACATATAAAATTTTGCTGATAAATATATTGATTAATCTCATGTAAAATAAAAATTGAAGTTTTCATATCTACACGTGCTTAAAAGAATGAAGTAAAAGTTTCCCAAAATGCAGTGTGAAAGGTCACTAAGTACTCAAAGGTGCCTTTTGTGGACTCTGAAAGAGAGATTAGAAGGAACATAGGTTGTTACACTGCCTCACTGCACGATACTCCATGATTGACTTACTGTGACAAATAGTAAATGAGATTTTTTAAAAAAACCACAATGCCATAGTGACTAGTTTTTCTGCCCCAACCATCGTAGGTAACACAAGCCAATATGTTGTCTTTTTTTTTTTTAAGAAAGAAACACCACTTTTATTTTATCAACACAAAAGATTAATTTCAGCACAGCTGATCTCCATGAACACATTTCCCTTAGACATTGCCAAGGTCAATGGAATTTTGACTTGTCTGGTGCACTTGTCCTGGATACAAAGCTTAAGCCCTTTTTGAAGCAAATGCAACTCACAATCTATCAAGTTTGCTTTTTAAAGTTCAAGCTGCTTATTTCTATTTCCATCTCAGCCTTTACATGCTCTGCTGGGTTTTTTCTCCTTGTCATATTCCTTGGCTTCTTTTTATATACTGAAGACTTCAGACTATCGTGCTTAAGATTTGGTTAGTGAACACTGGAATACGAAACAAAGATTACTGAATTAGGGTGGTAACTATGTCCCACTCAGTGCACTGAGCTTCCAAGCATAAGCCCAGGTTGATGTTTATTTTAGTGGGAATTAGACTGCAATGAAGAAATCAGTTTTCTGTGTCTATGTGCGCAAGAGTGAGAAATTTGGTGGCCTGTGTGCATATTTTTAAATGGATGGCTTCAAGCAGTATAAAAAGTACAATAGTGAAATATGATAACATGTACATCTGAAAAATAAAAAAAGAATATATTGAACTTATATATTTTGCATCATTTGGCATTAAAGTAAATTTGTAAGCTTTACACATTTATCTTAATATATGCAATACATTTGAAACTGCCTTTAAGTTTTCAGTGATTTATGAGTTATTTTGATGAAGGGTTCCATTGAAACTGTTGCTCTAAATTTCCGGATTTTCACACACCCAATTAAGTAAAGGTGACCTGCACTTTGACATAGGAGTCCTGGTGTGTATTTCAAGAGTAATATCAATCAAGTTCATTTGTGCTGATGTGTTCATAAATGAATATTTATTTTTGATGAAAAACTCATCTTCAATACACAGACTTCTTTTTCACTGTACAATAGGCATATTTTGCAGAGTTCCTTTGAAGAAGATGATCTGCAATAACATGTTTGTGAGATTCTAAAAACAGTAATTTCAGACATTAAAGGAGAACATATTAGAGAGGCTACTCAGGGAGATAATTTGGTTCTCTCATGGTTTCCTTCAAAACATCTATTCTCCTCTCCTTTTCTTTGGTAACAGAATCTTCATTTATTTTGGGAATCGATCCCCCACAAGATGCTGTGTTCCACAAATTACGCCTTGGATTTACAAAGCCCAGTGGCAGGATACTGAGGCAGGTTAGTATTCGCCATCCCCCTGGACATAATTTTTAGCTGAGAAAGGGCATTTGGCCACCAAAACTGTGAACATCAGATTTATTTTAATGAAATGAAAGGGACTCAGGAGAAGATTGTATAGATAGATAGATAGATAGATAGATAGATAGATAGATAGATAGAAGATAGATAGATAGATAGATAGATATAGATATAGATATAGATAGATAAATATATAGATATCGATATAGATATAGATATAGATATAGATATAGATATAGATATAGATATAGATATAGATAGATATAGATATCGATATAGATATAGATATAGATATAGATATATTTAGATTATTGAGAGGACGACACCTTCAAGCCTCGATCTGGTGGTTATTTGTGCTCCCCTGTTGAGACATCTTGCAAGAGAATGGGATTCATACATACATGGGCACAGCCGAAGTTCAGACAGAAATATTTCTAAAGAACATTTTTTCTTCAGGAAATTTTTGGATGACTTTCTCCAACTTTGCTTAAAACTAGTAGTAGGTTGATCTTCTCCATTAGATTTTGAAGGTATTTGATTTGGGTTCTTGTCACTTTCATTGAAAAATAACTGACTCACACTTGAAAGCTTGCATCCAGCTATGTTTCTGACCTGTCGTCCTTTTTTTGCCTTCTGACTAACATGGCACAGAACAGTCCATGGCAGTTTGCACAACAATTAATGGAAAGGGGCCCACAATGCTTCTGAGTAAAATGACAATATAAAGCATCTCACTGCAGAGACAAGCACCTTGAGCTCTTTTTGTTATTGTTGATAGTATTTTTTTCTTTATTGATTAAGGTATTACATATGTGTCCTTATCGCCCCATTGTGCCCCCCACCCCTACCCCCGACACCTTGAGCTCTTTATGAAGTAGCAGCTACTAGAATAGTCAGTTCAGGATATGGTTCAGTAACATGATTACACTTTATGACAACAGAAACTTGGAATAACCTAGAATAGTTTTTTGTATTTTTTAAGAAAGACTCACCTCAATAGTTTATAGTCTCATTTGAATGACTTTGTATTGGAAAACACTGTTGGTCTTTGTCGGAATATAATTAAGAAATTAAAATGTATACCTGCCAAATCAATGAAATCTAAATGGTCAGAATTGAGGAATTTGGGCATAATCTGCATTAAGTCCCATTTGTCATTCAGTAGAATTATAACCTTATTATTTTGATATTTTAATGTTACACTTTTGATTTACTTTTTATTTTTTTTAAATATATTTTTATTGATTTTTTACAGAGAGGAAGGGAGAGGGATAGAGAGTTAGAAACATCGATGAGAGAGAAACATCGATCAGCTGCCTCCTGCACATCCCCCACTGGGGATGTGCCCACAACCAAGGTACATGCCCTTGACTGGAATCGAACCCGGGACCCCTCGGTCCGAAGACCGACGCTCTATCCACTGAGCCAAGCCAAACCGGTTAGGGCTACTTTTTATTTTTTAACCCTCACCCAAGGATATTTTTCCATTGATTTTTAGAGAGAGTAGAAGGGAGGGGGAGAAACAGAGAGAAAAAAATTGATGTTAGAGAGACACATCATCAATTGCTTGCCTCTTGCATGCATCCTGACCAGGGACTGCAACCTAGGCACATGCCCTTGATGGGAATTGAACCCAGGACCCTTCAGTCTGCTGGCTGACGCTCTATCCACTGAGTGAACCAGGCAGGGCTAATGTCACACTTTTATGGCGGGGATTCTTTGTCTCCGTTCACCTGGAATACTTCTGAATTTCACAATTGGAAAGCAGCATTAACTAAGTAATAATTAAGTTTAATTGAAATGTATGAATGTTTTTCCTCCCATCAAAGGAAGAGAATATTGGAATCAGTTTTGGTAGATAACATGCCAATCTGCTACAGAAATCAGACTCATAGTTTTGAAATTTTGGCACATGTTGCTTTGTGGAATATTCCAAGGAGTCAAATAATTTCACGTGGTCTGTAAGCTTCATGGTGTTGGAAACTGAGGTGTCCTGGCTTGTTTTAAGTCAGAATTAAGGATGTGCCAACCTGTCACGACTCCTGTGCACAGAGTACACTATAGCTCTTCACACCCCTTTGAGTTCCTATCAGTCTTTGGAAAATAACATTTTTTCCTCAGAATGAGCTGTCACTATCAATTTAAATAGTGGCTGTAGAATTGGAATTCATCCAAATTTTCAGCAAGCCATTTGCTTCACTATGTCACAAACCGAGTGACTTGCAAAAACATATTTTTTTCATACTGTTTTAAAGCAAATACAATACTATCTCGTCAAAGATTGCAGTAATCATTGAAGATATTTTAATTCAAATCTATATTTCTAGGTCTATTTTTCTGCTTTGTTGGCATTTCTGATTCACTTTTTAGTAATCATCCAAAAGCCTTTTTTATTTTTTCTCTTTTCTTTATTGATTAAGGTATTACATATGTGTCCTTATCCCCCATTGCCCCCCCCACCCTCCCCACTCATGCCCTCACCCCCCTGGTGTCTGTGTCCATTGGTTAGGCTTATATGCATGCATACAAGTCCTTTGGTTAATCTCTCCCCCTTACCCCCACCCTCCCCTACCTTCCCTCTGAGGTTTGATGGTCTGATCAGTGCTTCTCTAGCGTATTTTGACTCTGCAGTTCTTCAGCTCTGGGCATCAGAAACCACCAGCCTGCGAACATCTTTGTGACGGCTAGTTTCTGTTCATGTCATAAAAGTGTAAGACACCAGATACTATATGATAAAGATCATGTTCAGTGTAAAATATTGTGAAACACACATCCTGAATAAAAAGGGTTCTTCTCATTTTGGCACATTTATCCTCCCTGGACAGTCATAAAAACTCCATGGTTGGGGATGGTTTAATATTGTCACCTGTCCCTGAGTGTAACATAGCCGTCTGCATGGGAACGAAAATGCAAAGTCAGCTGCAATTTTTCCTGGAGGAAAACATCCGTTGCGCCCTTCTTAGCTTTCATTTCCATTTTATTCCAGATTCATAACATAAGCTCTTATTTTTCAGGAGAAAAATAGTTGATCAAGCACAGAGATTTCAATTCGTATAACCCATCAATTTCTATTGTTTTTATAAGAAAACTTAATTCAAATAAACTCTATAAAAGTCTACGTCAGACCTATTTGCAGGAGATTATCACAAGTGAAATTAAACACGACAGGGAAGACATTGTGCAATTTGTGGGAAGATTAATACCTGATACCTGGGAGGTCCTGTTGATGAGAAATAAAGTCCTGGTCGGGCATTCAGTTCTAACTAAGCCCGACATCTCAGTCTCACTACATCCTGCTGTGTCCTCTGAGCTCTCCGAGTCATTTATCTCTGTGTGCATCAGCCACTTCATCCAGAAAATGGGGATAAAACACTAGCCTGCCTTTAGCAATGAGCGGCTCTAAAGGTCCCAACAGTGTAGCAAATGCAAAAGCCTGCGAGGTATTGGAAGTGTCACAATAGAGTAGAAAAATCACCTATGATGCTGCTGCTGGAAAAAGCAAATTAATTTAACCTACATGTAAAACACAGTTTCCCTTCACCTACATGATGTCAGAAGTATCATATCTGGTGGCTCACTTTCTTCTCTCTTCGGGTAGAATCTGAACCTTAAGTAACTTATGTGTCCCTAGCCAATCAATAAATTCTTTGTTGCATCTCTTCTACTTGTATTCTGCCCCAGGAAATCTGCGTTCTCATGTGAACAAATTCTTCCATCTTTAACATTTACAATTATGTAGTGTGTTCCCTGTACTTCACTGTTGATTACTTCCCTGTCAATCACAGGTGGTGTATATCCCATGGCCCTAACGAATTCAGAGAAGTGGTGTTATGGACTATCTTATTTCTGCTATGTCACTTTCATTTGCAAATTATTGATCTGCCACTACCATTAAAACCACTTCTTCCGAAGTTCATTCCACCTACTTTAGCTCGACTTCGTATTCTCAATGCCCAGGAGGTTTTTAGCAGCTTCAGGACCTTGTTCACACTCTTGCCATCTATCTCAGTGATTTATGATTTCTTACTGATGACTTATTTCTCTTCTAAATTTGCTAAACATGTTTTTTAATCTTTGAAGAGCATTGGATTTTATCATTACTAGGTGTTATTCACCTACAAGGGCAATCAACCCTATTATCACATCACCCTGAGCTGTGCATTGGTTCTGGAATTTTAACCTCATGGTCATACCAAACAACTTGGTCATTGCTAGCTCTGTATTGATAATGGCATTAAATGGTCCTTTTCTTTCATTGATAGCTTAAGTATCCTATATAATAAAAGCCTAATATGCAAATCAACCAAACTGCTGAACAACCTGTGGAACGACCAGTCACTCTGATGCCCACTGACCACCAGGGGGCAGACGCTCAACGCTGGAGCTACCCACAGGCCCCAGGCCAGCCAACGCGGGTTCCAACAGGGGCCCCCTTGATCGCCCTGCTGGTTGCCCCACAGATCAGGCCTGATCTCCAGCCCGGCCTAGGGACCATACCCATGCACGAATTTCATGCAACAAGCCTCTAGTATAACCATAAACCACCACCCTGTTTTATCAAGTCTTTGGTAGCATAATGATTGTTTTATTCTGCTTTAGCTCTTCTGTGTACACTGCTGTCTGTCTTCAACAGCATCCTAGCTCAATGACTTAAGGGATCTGACATCTTCATGTTCACTCCAAGTGTTATTTTCAGGAAAAGACATAATTAACTCATATTAAAGCCACATTTGAAATTTTACTGTGCATTTGTATTACCTGAGAGCTTGTTTAATATCCACTTTCAGTCTCCACTAGCAGAAATATGATCTGAACTAGCCTAGGAATGTTTACATAATTAGCACACATGGTAATTTCGATTCTAGGAGTCCACTGACCACATTTCAGGAACTTTATACAAAAGAATAGGTGATTAATTATAGCATGAAGTATTTCCCCATCCATAAGCATTTTTATTTTACTGTGTTATTTTAAGCAAAGGAACTTAGTCATTTATTAATGGACTTAGAACATGAAAAATGAGGAGGAAAAAAGATATTTTTTATCCTGGAAAATCCTTGAATTATATTTACACTTTTATATTCTACATGTGGTAGGTAGTCCCCTCTTTTCCATCAGGGATACATTCCAGACTCCCAGTGGATGCCTGCAACAGCATACAGTACTCTCTCTCTCTCTCTCTCTCTCTCTCTCTCTCTATATATATATATATATATATATATATATATATATATAGACACTATGTTTTTTTCTAAATACACACATACCTATGATAAAGTTTAATTTGTAAATTAGGCACTGTAGGAGATTAACAACATAACTAATAATAAAATAGAACAATTATGAAAATGTACTGTATTGAAAGTTATGTGAATGTGGTCTCTCTCTCAAAATATCTTATATATTGTACTTACCCTTCTTCTTTTGGTAACCATGTGAGATGACAAAAATGCCAAACCCATACCTGAGTCTGTTTAAGCCAGCGGTTCTCAACCTGTGGGTCGCGGCCCCTTTGGCGGTCGAACGACCCTTTCACAGGGGTCGCCTAAGACCATCCTGTATATCAGATATTTATATTACGATTCATAACAGTAGCAACTTTACAGTTATGAAGTAGCAACGAAAATAATTTTATGGTTGGGTCACAACATGAGGAAATGTATTTAAAGGGCCAGAAGTTTGAGAACCACTGGTAAGCATCCCTTACTTGGAGTAAAAGGCTTTGTAATAATTTCAGGAGATCCCTTGCTGAAGTCTTCATATGATCCCAGTGCTTTCTGGTGCCACATGTCACCATCAGTCAGAACATGTCTTCTGTGCATGTCTTCCACCCACATATTTAATGGCATTTCCATCTTAAGTAAGCATTTCTCATGCACTGTGGCCGGAACGTTTGCAGTTTGAGGTGCCACAGCAAAGCTAACATGAATTTATTTTTCCTCACAATTTCACAGATGGAAGATTCATTCTCAGTGTAGATCTTAGCAAACTCAGCATATCATTTTTTCTTATTAAGACAATATATATTTCCCCTTTTTGTTTAAAGGAAGCACTTTATGACTTCTTTGGCATATTCAAATTGCCAGCATCACTACTCTTGAGTTTGGGAACCCTTATTAAATAAAATAAGGGTCACTGGAACACACGCTTTGTGATCCCACCACAGTTGATATGATGATGGAGGTGGCTACTAAGTGATTAAAGGGTAGGTAGTCTGTACAGGGTGGATACTCTGGACAAATGGAGTATTCATGTCCTGGATGGGATGGAGTAGGAGGGTCCAAGATTCCATCATGCTATTCAGAATGTTGTTCAAGTGAAAATGGGAATTGTTTATTTCTGGAATTTTCCATTGAATACTTTTGAACCATAGTTGATAACAGGTCACTGAAACCACTAAAAGTCAAGTTGCAGATAAGGAGGGGGGGCTACTGTATAATGCCAATATTGTCTACAAAATTATTTTAGATAAAATTAGTTACTTGACTTACTGGTATGTAAGAAAATTAACAAGCGAGTTTTGAAAATGACATACTCATTATAGGCACAGGTTTCTAGAGCCGCGTCTCAGCTCTTCAGATGCTCAGAGACTTAGGGTATCTGTACTCCAGTTAACAAATCTATAAAATTATTGTGAAAAAATAGCCAGTGCTTCATGAAGTTATTGTGCAGTTGAAATGAGTTAAACACCTAAAACATTCAGAATAGTGCATCATATTTCATATGTGCTTCCTAACTAACTGAGACATACCTTTTTGGTGATTAAGTCAATTATAACACATTTTATTTGTTTTCACTAAGATAGAAAAGAAACATGTTGATATCTTTGTGCCACTTAACACAATAAAGGTTTCCACAAAAACTTTCTTTAAACCTTTTAATGGAGTTGTCCTTTGATGAGCATAAGAAAATGCATCTATATTATTTTCACAATCCCCAGGGGATATATAGAAATAGAACAAAAGCATACTGTTGGGAAATAAACATTCTGAAATTCCCGACCCACACATAGGGTGACACAGTCTTCTAAGAAATGAATCATGCAGTAGATGTACACAGAATTAGATATCCCATTAAATCCCTGCTATGCTATAATGGCTTCAAAAGTTTAAAGATGTTGTATGTAATTAGGGAATTGTAATGTATTATGGCTTAATTTCATTCAATTATTTTACCTTAAAGCTTTGTCAAATTATATTATTTCCATTGTTTATTTACCTAAGTTGATCACTCCTTGACTACTTGATTCATATAGTGTGTGTGTGTGTGTGTGTGTGTGTGTATGTATGTATATGTAATATATATGTCTTTTGGTTATCTGTCTTTAGCAATATCATTTAATCTTAATATTTTATAGTCATTGGTTTAATATGTTTGAAAAACTGAATAACCCCTGTGGACCATTTCAGTTTTCTGGTCACTGCTCTATCGGGCACCATCCCCAGGGCTCCTCTGTCTCCTTTATTTTGTTTCTGGCAGCTTCGTCTAAATTGGAGTGTTCCTATTCTCATCCGCTCATTCCTTTACTGTCATAACAGTCCCATTTTGTATTGGAAATTGGTCTTCTCTGAGGCTTAAATATTGTTTTATGTTCTTTATGGTTTCTATATTCTAAATGAAAACTAAGATTTATGATGCCCTGGAGAGACCACTTGGTTTCAGTTCTTCAAAGAAAAATGTTGCATTAAAGACAGTGCTGGTAACCCTGCAGTATATCAGAACACTTTATGAAATATTAACTATGCTAGAACGAGAGATAACAGCATGCTTAGTTATGGAGCTGAAAATTATTATATGAATTAATGTATTATTATAAATATTCACAACATTTTTTAAATTGCTTTCCTTTTTCTAAGGCACTGTTAGTCTTTAGACCTTTCCTAGAACTAACTTCCTCCTTCACATCAGTTCTTGAAAGTATTCTGTGTGTCACTACCCAGAGAGTGCTAAATGACCTCCAGGGAATTCATCTATTGTCTTGTAGAAGATGGCCCTGTCTTTTAGGATAAATTTGAAACATTACTACATTTCACAGGATGCAGTATAAATTGCATTTCTATCCAAAGCAAAAACAACCATTATTTGTAAGGTTTCTCTTCAGTGGATTATTTTTATGTTATTTTTCTAAATTTCAACTGGAATATTTCATGAAAAGCCCCCAATAAGTCTTTCTATTTAAGGTCAAGGCATAAGTATTCTCATTTTAATCACTATATGTAATCCAAGCTCCATTTCCCTTTTGTTTTTATTCTTTTAATACTTAAAGCTGATGATGTGAGGATCAAGTAGGGTCAGCATTGGGCAGTACCATTTTATAAGAATTGGTTTTGAGACATTATAATTATTCTTCCCAAGTCTGAATGATCTCACAGAATTTCTTTTGCAAAGGCCATTAATGACCTTCATGTCTATAATGAAATTGTTTTAATTTCTAAGTCTCACTTTATATAAGAATCATTGTATTTAGTTAATTGGATCCTCCTTGGACAAACTGTTGCTTCTTTAACTTGTGACACCACTTTCCTGCTGTTGATTGCCTATCAAAAGCATATCTTTATTTTTGCTGGCAAAGTTTTGATTTAATGTAGTTAATCACCATTTTATTTACTTAGTTAAAGAATTTACCACCCTGTGCCAACATAGAAAATCTTATATCACCTAACAGATCACTGTGGTCTTATTTTTCTTGTTATGATTTGTGTGGGGGGCACATATGTGTGCCTAGTGTGGCCTCTGGAACCTGAGGGATGGTGTACTTGTTGGCTTCCTGGACAAGGTTTTTTTTTTTGACAATTCAAATACTTTCATCAAGAGAAATACTCCCTTTTTTTTGCTGGAAACCATCCTGTCTTCATGCAGTGCTTAGAATTAGTGATGCCATCTCATGTCCATGAAAAAAGGCAATATCAATAGTTGTAGAATAGAAAGAACTTAGTTTCTTTATGGCATTGCTGAGTAACTGAATCAGCAAACTTTCTAATGTTCCTATCTGCTTATTATTTCACTAGAGGCTCAGTTTCACAAAATTCATGCACTCAAGCCGGGGCGGGGGCGGGGGGCTCAGCCTGGCCTGCACCCTCTTGCAGTCCAGGAACCCTTGGGGGATGTCTGACTGATGGCTTAGGCCCACTCCCCTAAGACATCAGTTGGACATCATTAGCACTGCTGCAGAGGTGGGAGAGGCTCCTGCCTCCAGCACTGCTCTTGCCAGCTGCGTTGAGCATCTGCCCCCTGGTGGTCAGTGCATGTCATAGTGACCAGTCATTCTGCCTTTTGGTCGATTTGCATATTAGCCTTTTATTATATAGGAGGATTATTTGACCCACCTATAATTCTGATATACTATAAGTGGAAGGCATTCTAACACAAGCCTGGATTTGGGACTAATCATTTTCCAATGGAGAATCAGAGAATACACTCTTTAGGGATGTTACATGTCTGTGCAATCCCAAAGCCCCATCTGAGCTGTGATGGCTCTCCATTACTGTCTGCATCTTAGCAGCAGTCAGAGAACATCAGCAGTTGCATTTATCTAGAATTGTATTTTTTTCTTGATGTACATTCTGAAATACTTTATTTTTAGTATGTTTTTATTCATTTTTTGAGAGACAGGAAGGGAGAGGGACAGAGAAATAGAAACGTTATAGATCGGCTACCACCTGCACGCCCTTTACTGGGGAATTGAGCCTGCAATCTGGGCATGTGCTCTGACCAGGAATCGAACTGCAGACCTCTTGGTTCATAGGTCCATGCTCAACCACTGAGTCACATCGACTAGGCTATTTTGAAGTAGTTTAGAAATAATGTGTATGTAACTTCAAAGCAGTGGAAATTTTACACATAGAAGATTTCAAGTCCCATTGCTATCAAGTACAAAACAGTAAAAATAACTGAGGTAGAAAGATGAACAGCCTACAGGAAAAAACCCAAATAGGAGAAAATTAAACCAATACATTTCTAAATTATTCATGGTTCTAAGCAGTCTGAAACTAAATTTTATACTCAAACATGTATAAGAAATTGAAAATTTTACATATCAAAATAAGCAGGAGGTAATTAAAGCAGTGTTTATAGGGAAATTCATAGCATTAAATTCTTATATAAGAAATGAGGAAAAGGCTCCAATCAATAATTTAAGCACTCTCTTAATTACTTTAGAAAAGAATAACACAATAACTCCAAACTAAGCACAAGGAAGAAATAATAAAGACCACAGCAGGAATCAATGAAATTGAAAATATGAAAACAATAGAAAACATGAAATATAAATCTGGTTCCTCAAAAAAATCAATAAAATTGATAAGTCTCTAGGAAGTCTGGCTAAAATAAAAATAGAGAAGACACAAATTACTAATATCAGGAATGAAACAGGGATTATCATTCATATCCTACAGCTATTAAAATAATAATAAAGGAGTATTACTGCCATTTGTCTCAGAGAAATGAAAATTATATTCATACAAAAACCTGAATACAAATGTGCAGAGCAGCTATGATTATAATATCCCACACTGGAAACATTGCAGATGTCATTTAATGAATAAATGGTGAACTGGTACATACTTACCATGGCTAACTACTAAACAATAAAATGGAGTAACTTGCTGACACATCCAACCACTTGGATTAATCTGAAAGACAAAAAATCCAATTACAAAATTTCAGTTATGGAGAGCAGATCAGCAGTTGCCAGGGCTTAGGGCACGGTGGGAGTAATGAAGATCAGAGAGATGGGTGTGGTTATAAAAGGGCACCATAGGGAAGACTGCTGGTGGGAATGCAGACTGGTGCAGCCATTATGGAGAACAGTATGGCGTTTCCTCAAAAAACTAAAAATGGAACTCCCATTTGACCCAGTGATTCCACTTCTAGGAATATATCCCAAGAAACCAGAAACACCAATCAGAAAGGATATATGCATCCCTATGTTCATAGCAGCACAATTTACCATAGCTAAGATTTGGAAACAGCCTAAGTACCCATCAGCAGATGAGTGGATTAAAAAACGGTGGTACCTCAACACAATGGAATACTACCCTGCTGTAAAAAATAAAGAACTCTTTACATTTGCAACAGCATGGATGGACCTGGAGAGCATTATGCTAAGCGAAATAAGCCAGTCAGAGAAAGATAAGTTCACATGATCTCACTCATTTGTGGAATATAATGAACTACATGAACTGATGAACAAAAATAGATCCAGAGACAGAAGCATCAAACAGACCTTCCAGCCTCTGAGGCAATGCATGGGAAGTGGGGTTGGGGGAGGGTAATAGATCAACCAATGGACTTGTATGCATGCATATAAGCATAACCAAAGGACACACAGTAGGGGCCGGGCACATGTGCTGTGGGGGGAGGGGGATATGGCCGGGAAGAGAGCAATGGGGGAAAAAGGAGACATATGTAATACTTTCAATAATAAAGAATCTCAATTTTTAAAAAAGGGCATCACCAAGGGAGCCTTGTGGTGCTGCAGCTGTTCTGTATCTTGACTTCCTATCAGGGTACATTCCAGGGTTTGTAGGCTTGATCCCCATAGGCAGTCTATAGATGATTCTCTCTCATCAATGTTTCTATATCTCTCTTCCTCTCTCTTTTTTTTCTTTCTTAAACCAACAAAAACATTTTTTTAAACAAAAGATATATATCATTGAAAAACAAAAGTGCCCAGAGGAAACAGAGATCATCATATTTATATATTCTTGTAGATCTTTTTTTGAGTAACAAAAAAAATTTTCCTAGGAATTCACCCATGCCTACTTCTGGCTTACTTCATAATCATCTGGCTTTCCTTAATTCCTCACTATCATTTTCCCCTCTGTGTGTGTATGTGTGTGCGAGCTCAAGTCTCAAGCAGTGACTGGTAATCAAAATCAAATCACCAGAATTATGGATGTGAATTTAGACTAATCCAATCTTCTCTCTCTCCAAGATGTGAAGGCAATATGATCAGAATCCCTGAAATGTGGGCTGTACTTTCTAAGTCTTCCAGGCTGCCTCCTGTTCACCAGGCCTAGTGAGTACAGGTCATCATCATAATGGAATTGTGTGCAATCTGGGGACAAGCTACAGTTTTACTTGGTGGGCTGAATCCAGACTTTCTAGGTCAGCGGTTCTCAACCTGTGGGTCGCGACCCCTTTGGTGGTCAAACGACCCTTTCACAGGGGTTGCCTAAGACCATCCTGCATATCAGATATTTACATTACGATTCATAACAGTAGCAACATTATAGTTATGAAGTAGCAACGAAAATAATTTTATGGTTGGGTCACAACATGAGGAAATGTATTTAAAGGGCCAGAAGGTTGAGAACCACTGTTCTAGGTGTTCTTATTGGGGATGTGCGGAAGAGGTCTTTGCTTCTTCACTTGTTGGGGATAAATGAACCATTTTAGCATCATTTAGGCCATAGCAAAGCCCTTTCTTCAGGTGACTTGTTTGGCCACTTTTTTTTTTCAAGTTTCAACTTTAAAGACTCTGATTAATGTTAAACATATTATTGTTTTCTGAAAGTAAAAATGTCTCTCAACCCATCTACTTTCAGTTTAGAAAAAAAATACTTCTAGAAGCTGCAGTAATTCTGTTCAAATATTAAGAAGACCCATGGAGGAACAGATTTCAATTCTAGGCGACATTTCTCTTATTCTCTTCCTCTCTTCCTCTATGGCTGCAGACTGGGTGGATTAGCTCACAAAAGCCATTTCTTTGTTTTATTCTGTTAATAGAGACTTCAGCCTTATTGGCAGCATCTAAGACTCCATTCCAGTTAGGATCAGTCAGTTATATGACCTCACTCTTCTAATGAATCCCTGGTGAAGCTCTTACCCAACCTGATGGCAGGACAGGCTGTGTTGGCTCAGG
Source organism: Myotis lucifugus (assembly GCF_000147115.1). NCBI lineage: Eukaryota > Metazoa > Chordata > Mammalia > Chiroptera > Vespertilionidae > Myotis > Myotis lucifugus. Next base: position 345,741 of record NW_005871202.1, on the reverse strand, counting down.
AAATGTTGTTCTTTGTGTCTGTTCCTTTGTTCTTCTCTGTCCTTTCACTGTAGTCATATATTTGATGCCAGGAGGGACAGTAGCCATATTGCTATCATGAGAAAAAAAGCTGCATCTGAAGAATAGTGAGAGAAGAAGACAGAGTTGCCTGGAGAAGTGACAACTGCCCTGGATTGCTTAGAAATCATATTAAATGGTAAAAATAAGTATTTGTCTTATTTTACCACTAGGAGCCCTGCACACGAATCCGTGCATGAGTAGCTCGCTGCCGCTTGCCTCAGCTGGCCACCCCGCCCACCGACACTGGTAGCTCTCTGCAGCTCATAGCTCGCTGCCCCACCCTCCTGTAGCTCTCTGCCTGCTTCCCCGCCCTCCTGTAGCTCTCCGCTGCTTGTAGATCGTTTGTGATGTTACGGCATCCCAGTTAATTTGCATATTCCTCTATTATTATATTAGATGACGGATTAGCTTATAGTATACACATAACTCACTGAGGTGAACTGTAAATGAAGAAGTTGAGTGTTTTCGTATGTTAGTTCTATAGATTTAGTGATCCTTCATTGTTTATTAAATGATGAGCCAGCTATGTGAAACATTCCTCAGCATGGCGATGATTATGACCATGGCAACAGTGATAATGACAGCCAAGCAGGCCATGACAACCACAATAGATAGCAAATTATTGAGCGCTTACTTTGTATCACACATTGTTCTATTTTAAAGAAGATGAAACTGTGCTTTCAGTTACAGTATTCGCTCAAAATATGATATCTGGGGCGTGGCAGAGACAATTCCATCTGGTCTCTTTGACTCCAGAGCTGGACACCATCCCCACTAACCCTAACAGCTCTACTAGACGAAAGCCTGCATGTGCCACCGTCTCTCAGAGTAACACTGTGGAGCATTTTTGTTTTCTTCCTTGCAGTTATCTTTTTATGAACAGAGACAGTTTCCTCCAAGTGTCATGCTGCAGCTGGGCTATTTAGAAATTCTCTGAGTCTTCACAGAGACTCAATCCTGTGAAAAATATGGAAATATCATAACTTCATATCTCTGGGAAGAGTGACTTGCTTTTCCAAGCATAGAAATATGAATGCAGAAAAAAAGTGTAGACATGTTTGAAAGTACAAAGTGTTTACTTTTTCTTTCACAATGGCTATTAGTCATGAGGCATTACTTATTTTAAATTAATGTTATTGGGGTGACATTGGTTAGTAAGTTTATATAGGTTTCAAGTGCATAATTCTATAATACATCACCTGTATATTGCATTGTGTGCTCATCACCCAAAGTCACCATGTAGTTGGCCCCTTTACCCTGTATTACTGCCCACTCGCTCCCTTCTCTGGTTGCCTCCTTGTTTCATCACGTTCAGACCTGGCAGTTAGCTGGAAGGAAGGAACTGGCCAATTATCCAGACCCCCCTTTACATATTCTAAAGCAGCGGTTCTCAACCTGTGGGTCGCGAACCCTTTGGGGGCTGAACGACCCTTTCACAGGGGTCGCCTAAGACCATCGGAAAACACATGTAATTACATATTGTTTTTGTGATTAATCGCTATGCTTTAATTATGTTCAATTTGTAACAATGAAATTGGGGGTCACCACAACATGAGGAACTGTATTAAAGGGTCGCGGCATTAGGAAGGTTGAGAACCACTGTTCTAAAGAAAATAACAAGCAAACAAAAAATTATAATTATCTTTTCATTCAAAGCTTGAATTAAGTGAAAAGGATGTGAAAAATACACCAAAGAGGGAAATTGCAAATTGAAGGATGAGAAGAGATAGCTAAAGAAAGTGGTAGACAGGTTTGATTAACTGTAGTGAAGGTCATAGTAGAAGTATAATGAAGAAAGTTATTCAAAGTCAGGCATAATTACAGTGCACGATGCGGCATGTTAATTGTGAATGACTGATAGTAACACAGCCCATATGAAATATGTTCTGCTTTTCTGCACTTACAGTGATTGTCATAACACCTAATCTGAAAAAAAAAATGGAAAGAAGAAGCAAAGCATGTGATATTTTCATTCAGATGACTGTTAATACTGCTGCTTACTCCTTTCCATTAGCCACACCCTCAATTGTCTCTGCATTTAGCCTAAGCACTTGTTTTCATGGTTGAATTGGCTAATGTATGAACCCAGACAATATTTGACCACTCTTAAAATTAAAATTGTACAATAAAATCTTCAGCACAATATTTTACCAATGTCACTCTGAATAACTTTTGGATTCCTTACACTGGGACATTTGAGAAAGTGATTCATCTTCTCATAGTGGTTTCCATTCTGCATTTTAAAACATTACACCCTCAACAGCTTTTCCATAAAAACCTGTCGTTGTCCTTCATATTTAAATATGTTATTACAAAACTTAATGTTATTTTTGTAAGACTGATAAAAGTAATAGCTATACACCTTGAGGACATTTTTAGGAAAGTATATATATATAGTAATATATATATGTTTTTCCCCATGTAATATGAACACATTTATATTCCTGAAGCAAAGATATCATCCACCACACACTTACCTTCTGCAGTTATTTTTTATTATATGTATTTCTTAAATTGTGTGGCATTTTTTTATTATGGACATTATTCACATCAAGTGGATTATTATATATCTAGTCATGGGGTAGAAATAGTGAGATAAACTAATAAAAATGATACAAAAATAAGTAAGGCAGGATTTTAAAAAAGAAAGCTGTACCTAAGATGCCACAAACCTGTGTCACAGCTCTCATCTTTTGTAATATGTTACCCCCAAATCCAAACTTTCCTAAGTAATTTTGCTTCCATCCCAGGTGTCTTTAAAGGTCGAGGTGAGCTAAATATTGTGCATTAACAAACACTGCAGCCGTATTCTTCCATCGGACCTCTAGGTTTCCCTCATGCACAGGTGGAAAGAGCATGCATCCTGCAGAAACTCCGGTTTAGGCTCCAGTCTGATAAATTGGGTATTTTATCTTACAAACAATTTGTTTTCTGGCTAAACATGTATCTTTTGTTCCTTGAATTAAATCACTAATCTACAGCAGTTAATTCGAACTGTTAAGGCTCCCTAGCATTTATTCTGTAATATGTCTATTCCAACAAAACCAAAAACGCCTTCCTCTGTTTATTGTCATTCTATAGTCTATAATAAATTACATAAATATATATGGTGTTATACCTGTATCACAGTACGCATACCATATATAATATACTTTGTGTATAGTGTATACTATATATAATTAGACACTAACTAGAATATACATAAATATATAATTTTAACTATATAATTTATGTATGTATTAGGAGCATACACTTTTCATCCAAGTAAACTGGTAGGACAGTAGGGTATATGGTTTCAGAGCTGGCCAGAGAATGGAAATCTATAAGAGTTTGTTCTCTCTCTCTCTCTCTCTCTCTCTCTCTCTCTCTCTCTCTCTCTCTAAAGCAGAAAACAAGTAATCAGCTAAAAATTCATTTGGGAAAAATGTGTTTGGGTTTAAGATGAGAGGAGATGCTATCACTAAGGAAATAAGATACTATAATTTCTGGGCAGTCTTAAGAGCCTACTGGAGATTCTGATCAATTACTATATATTGTGAAATTACTCAGCGATTGTTCTTTTAGGGCCACACTTAGCAGCAGGAGTATAAGTGAAGAGTTTCTATAACCAAGGATGTGGTCCTCTCAAAAGCCTACAACAAAGTAGGAGAAAGTGTGATTAGGATGAGAGTGAAAGATGGTAGCACCAATGAATGGGAGGACCAGTTGTGTGAAAGATTTTTGAGTCGGGTACTAGAGTGAGGTAAAGAGTCAGATAGAGTTTGATTAGGGAGTGGGGTCCATGTATATAAACATTATAGAGGAATTTGTGAACATACAATTTTAAGTTGTCAATGATGTTTTAATAGGGAAGGGTTGTCAGATATAGTCTCATTTCAGGGTGTTTATTCTGCACAATAATTTTTATGGCATTTAATTTAAAAAGGCAAAACAATAAATTTTAAAGATCCCTAAGCCCCTGAGAGGTCCTTTTAATAAATATTTATGTCCTAATAACTAAATGAATATTTATATTCTAAAAAATTGATAACCTTTTAAAAAATACACACAAGCCCTGGCAGAGTGGCTCAGTTGGTTGGAGTGTTGTCCTGTATACCAAAAGTTTGTTGGTTTCATTCCTGTATGGGCACGTACGGGGGGCAACCGTTGGATATTTCTCTCTCACATCCATGTTTCTCTCTTTTTCTTCCTTCCTCTCTGTCTAAAAATCAATGACCATATCCTCAGGTGAGGATTGAAAACATAATAATAATAGACACAAATAGATAATAAATTTATTTTATTCTTGAAGAACCACAGCAACTTTTTAGTAAGATGTGTTTTGAGCTTTGCACAGCTTCTATTTCTTAGACTTTATTTTTTACAGAAGTTTTGGGTTCAGAGCAAAATTGAGAGTAAAATACAGAGCTTTCCACCCACCTGCTGCCCTGACCCATGCGTAATCTCCCACATTATCCACATTTCCTACCGGAGTGGTCCTTGGTTATAACAGATGGACTTACATAGACAATTCATAGTCCTCGTAAGACCATACCTTTCGTTAGCGTTCATTCTTGATGTTGTACACTCTATGGGTATGGACAAATGTGCAATGACATACATTCATACTGTGGTATCATTCAGAATATGTCACTCTCCTAAAAATCCTCTCTGCTCTGTCTATTCATAGCTCACATCCCCACTCAATCCCTATCAACCACTGTGGTGTTTTTTTTTTACTGTCCCCGTAGTTTTGTCTTATCTAAAATGTCTTGTTAGAATCATATAGTATGTAGTCTTTACAGATTGGCTTCTTTCACTAGCCATACATATATTTTTTTAATATTTTATTGATTTTTACAGAGAGGAAGGGAGAGGAATAAAGAGTTAGAAACATCAATGAGAGAGAAACATGGATCAGCTGCTTCCCGCACACCTTACTGGGGATGTGCCTGCAACCAAGGTACATGCCCTTGACCGGAATCGAACCTGGGACCCTTGAGTCCACAGGCCGACACTCTATCCACCGAGCCAAATCGGTCTGTGCATCCATACATATTTAAGGTTCCCTGTAACTTACTTATTCACCAGCCTGCTGAAAGCTTTTTATACAAGATTTTTAAAAATTTATACATACATGTATATTCCATGCTAAGTAATTTATGTAACATTAACTTTTATGTATATGTATATATACTTATCATCATTGACAAAGTTTATTAGGTTGAGAAAAATAAACCTAACTTTAGAAGAATTGAATAATATAATGTAATAATTTTATTCATGTGTAAATCTGTCAATCTGCTATTTTTCAATAATTTATATACTTTGTTACTCTTTTTAAGTATAACATACTTTAATTGTTATCAGAAATGAAACATGCTTTATTGGCTCAATGCTGAGGTATTTGACAAAGTGCATGCTACAAGTTCAGGCTGATGGGCTTATACACTGTTATTTAGTATTCATAGTCACCTAATGTGAAAGATCCTACCAGATAGAGATAGCTAAAGTGCAATGTAGAACAGGTAGAGTTAAAACTTAAGCCATGTATAGGTTTTATGAATATAGACATAAAACGAAGTGTGGTCAATAAATCTCATTTTCAGTGCTATTTAAAGTTGAGACAAAAATATTATTATCCTTGTTCAACAACAATGGGAAAACATTAACAGTATGAGAAACAGATTTGTTAGTTGGTGTTGCTGTTATTTACTATATTTAAATCAAAGGCACTTGATTTAAATACTCATATTTTTAAATGGACTATTGTACATAGCATGACATTTTGCATCAGTAACCATGATTATCTTTATTCTTTATAACTGGGACACATTTCTGGCAATATGTCCCTAACTGCAATTTAGTTGCTGATTTGTGATTGTCTTTCCCCTTCCTAATGAAATAGTTACTAAAGGGTGAAGAAAGCAATACCAGCTTTTCAAATGTGGCTTCAGCTTCTCATTGGAAGTAAATTAGATTCTCTCTTGGACTGGAGTACTATGGTGGTTATTTGACAAGTAACATCTTTGTGACCAGATAAACTTAAGTAAAGCTTTAAGTACTGTATTAAACCTGAATTCAGGTAGAGTTTTATTCTGAGTCCAGTGGTCACTAATACCTACCTTGTGATAGAGACTGAAATATAGTAATGAAGTATACTAGGGACAAGTCCAGCACTCCTTCCCCTCCTTCCCCAAGATAACACATAATATCCCAGGTATCTGTACTGTAACCATCAGAGATGTCACAATAAGGAAACCTTTTATGGCCTGTGTATTGAGAAGCAATGAAGCGTAGTAGGGTTGAGTGTAGGCTTGGGTACTTGCCTGACTACTGGGATTTGAACCCTAGTTTGAAGTTTCTAGGCAAGTTCCTTAACCTCTGCTACATGGGAATGATGCCAAGATTGATGTGAGCAGCTGTAGGAAAGTCCCAGAATTCCAGGTTCTTCTGCACTTGTAGATCCTGCTTTGTGTTACCCTCTTAGAGAGACCAGCAGCTGCTGAGTGTGCTCCTTCCCTGAAGTTTGATGACTCAGGGCCCTTGCCAGAGCCCCTTGCTTGACCCACAGGCAAGCAAGGATGGCTAGACCCTAATGAGTAAGGGCACAGGTAGTAAATAAGGTAGGAGAAGTTGGTTCCTTCAACTCTAAACAACCTTAAAGATCTTCCTTATTCCTACCTGTCAGCCATTTCCCTTATCTCTACAAATTTAGTTTATGATTAGGTTCAAGATTTGCCTCCTTAAGAAATGTGTTTTGAATTAGTCAATTATTTGTATCTCTCTATATAAAAGCCTAAGCGACCGGAACAACTGGCACAACCAGAACGACTGGTTGCTGTGATGCGCACTGACCACCAGGGGGCAGACACTCAACATAGCAGCTGCCCCCTGGTGCTCAGTGTGCTCCCACAGCCAACCTCCCGCGGTTCCTCCCCCCGGCCAGAAGGCTCCAATCACCTGATTTGCCCGGGCCCTGGGCTGGGGCAGGGAACT
>NW_005871202.1:331546-338585 GCF_000147115.1 Myotis lucifugus | reverse complement strand
AGACACGGTCACTTCCCCAGGGGCCGGGGGGTGGGGGCGCTCAGAGCCAGTGGCAACCTCCTGTGCCCCATCCCTCCCCCAGCCAGGAGGCCCCAATCGGCCCTATGTGGTGGTGGCGCAGAGGTGAGGGAAGGAGGAAGTGGGGAGGTGGGGAACCATGTGGTTGCAGGGCGCCGACGATGGTGGCGTCCGCATCCAGTGTCCGTTCCTTCGACGCCCGGCCTAGTGACCATCACCTCCTCTTTCACCACGGCCCTAATTGGCCTAGCCCCAATCTGCCCTGATTGCTGGCCAGGTCTAGGGACCCCACCCATTCACGATTTTAGTGCACTGGGCCTCTAGTATAATTATAATATGTGATTCCTATTATATATGCCCAATGATTCTAATTTACTGTTATAGTCATGTGCCACATAATGAGGTTTCAGTCAATGTTGGGCCACATATGATAGTGGTCTAATAAGATTATAATGGATCTATAACAATTCTGATCTTGCAGCCTTCCTAACATAGTAGCACAAAACATTATCGTAAGTTTGTGATGATGCTGGTATAACAAACCTAAAACCTAAAACCTACTTCACCTATCGCTGAATAAAAGTATAAATTATATATAGTGCATGCCCCACTGGTGTGGCTCAGTGGTTGAGCATCAGCTTATGAACCAGGAGATCATGGTTTGAGTCCAAGTTGGTGCACATGCCTGGGGTGCAGACTCAATCCCCAGTAGGGGGTGTACAAGAGGCAGCTAATCAGTGATTTTCATCATTGATGTTTCTATCTCTTTCTCTCTCTCCTTTCCTCTCTCTGAAATCAATAAGAAAGTATATAAAATTATGTATAGTGTGTGATAATTGATAATGACTGTGATACTACTTATGTATTTATTGTACTATACTTTGTATCATTATCTTAGAGTATATTCTTTCCACGTATAAAAAAAAGTTTGTTTTAAAACAACGTACAGAGTTACGCTAGCAGCAGTATTGAACATCTCATGTTTACCTGGTCTATTGATTGAATCAGTTCTCTTGTGCTGGATTTAATCTCATGTGGTTTTGTACAGTAGTATGCTGTACAGGTTTGTAGCCCACGAGCGATAGGCTATACCATATGGCCTAGGTGTGTAATGGACTGTACCATCTAGGTTTGTGTAAATCCACTCTATGATGTTCACACAATGAAACTGCCTAATGATGCGTTTCTCAGACCAGATCCCCATCATCAAGCAGTGCATAATTAAAAATATTCAAATATTCTTTATTTGAATATTTAAATAATGAGACTGACTTCTTTAATAGGATTGAAAATTGTGTGAGGACAAAATCTGTGTATTTTCTCTTAGTCACTGACATCAGGGTGTAGTGTTTGACACAGAATGTGAGAGTCGAGGGGTTGTTAAAGGATGCTGTCTGAACTTTTACCATCAGCCAGTACAAAGGAGGCATCACACTTCCATCTCCTTACTCTGTTTCTTGCTTGCACTATTTCCAGGACTTTGCATCAATGTAGAAAGAATTTTTCCTCTGTATTCTGAATCCAATGAACACCCAAGATGCTCCAACTGCTTCTATTCCTCGGGGAGATTTCATTTTTACTGATATTTTATCAGCCTATTTTTAGCATGGAAATGAACTATTCTGAACAGCTGGACTTCAGTCTACAATATTTTTCCAGACATCAACGTGTTCACATGAAAGAAGCATTTTTTTTTGAAATTAAGTAGTATTCATTACATTATCTAAGGACTTTTGCAGAAACATTTTCATTAGAACACCTGGCAATAGGCAGATTTCACTGGGGCTTAATATAGATTATTTGAAATTCTTTGTTCATATCCTCAGTTTTCAATTCATGCAGCTAAATTTGAAGGGAAACGTATGGCTAGAGGGTGGCTCAGTACCAACCCAAGTTGTCCTACAGCTGTTAGGAGCCCTCAGCTGTTCTCCCTTTCCAGTTTTTCTCTATTCAGGGAAAGAGACTGAGCTGCCCCGGGATCAGGGTCCGGGAGCCCACGTTTCTATGTTACAGTGCATTATGCTGCTAATTTTTAGCAGCGTTGTTAAGTCCTCGCTGCCTGACTTTGCAGCTGTTGGAAGAACATTTCGTAGGCAGAGTGTGAAGAGCTATAGATTTTTGTTATTGTATCAAGGATTTGTGATCTAATAAGATGTGCATAAGAATTTAAAACACAAGAAATGGAGCCATAACATGCTGTTTCCCAGTATTACTGAAATATCAAGGATAATAGGCAAAAATTCAGTGTTCATTAGTTATTGAATATTCCATAAAAATTCTGCTGTATCTCTAAAATGATAAGGGAGGCATAATGTGATATTACCTTTATCTGGATTAATTGACCTGCCAATTTATTTAAAATGGGACACTTACTAAATTTCTAAGAATGACATGTCTTCATTTTTAAATTAAAAATTGTCAAAACTAAGAATATTCTTATAAGAATTATTTTTGAAAATTTTAAAACTTGCTAAGATTTTAGAAATATGTAAAAATATTCAGTCAATTATAGTGATGGACAGTAGGGGATCTATGGATAGAGAACAGTGTGGGGCAGGTTTTGACAGCCCTCAAATATAAGGTGCTCTGTTTGGAGTTTAGCCTTTGACCTTTAGGGATGCTTGGAAGGTTCAAGAACAGAAGAGTAGCAGGAGGAAATAAAAGGCAAAATGATAGAAAAATCGAATGTTTAAATTATGCAAGAGAATTAGAAGAATTGGTAAGAAATATTTAAGAATAAAACTATATCCTATCTAATAAAATAGTAATATGCAAATTAACCATCACACCCTCACTCCCTTACTCCGTCATTACGTCACAGGATGGCGACGGCCACAGAGCTGGAGTGACCAGGAGGTTTGGTTGCCCCTGGTGATGGAGGAAACCAAGCTTCCTGCCTACCCTGGCCGGCCTTTGAGCTCTGCTCAAGGCTACAAAGTTTCAATTATAGAAGATAAATAAATCCCAGATACCTGCTTCCAGCCAGTGTGGCCTCTGCTCAAGGAGGGGCTGGGAGCCTCTGTTGCTAGGGGCAACCCAGGATTCGAGCGGGACCAAGGCTACAAAGTTTCAATTATAGAAGTTAAATAAATCCCAGATACCTACTTCCAGCCCGTGGCCGTGGCCAGCTTGAAAATGGCCCTCAGCCCCTCACCCAGGCTGGCCAGGCACCCAGTAGGGCCCCCCACCTGAAGGGGCTGTGGCCTGCCTGAAAATGGCCCTCATCCCCTCACCAAATCTGGCCACACTCCCTGGGATGAGGGTCTCCACTGGGGGGCTTGACCAGCCTGCAAACAGCCCTCAGCCCCTCACCCAGGCTAGCCAGGCACCCTAGCGGGACCCCCACCCCGATTCGGGACACCCTTCAGGGCAAACCAGCCGGCCCCCACCCATGCACCAGGCCTCTATCCTATATAATAAAAGGGTAATATGCAAATTGACCCTAACAGCAGAACGACTGGGAATGACTGGTTGCTATGACACACACTGACCACCAGGGGGCAGACGCTCAATGCAGGAGATGTCCCCTGGTGGTCAGTGCGCTCCCAAAGGGGGAGCTCTGCTCAGCCACAAACCGGGCTGCTGGCTGCCAGCACAGCGGTGGTGGCGGGAGCCTCTCCTGCCTCCTAAACAGCACTAAGGATGTCTGACTGCAGCTTAGGCCTGGTCCCGCTGGCAGGTGGACATCCCCCGAGGACTCCTGGGCTTCCAGAGGGATGTCTGGAAGTGGGCCAGGAAGTGGGCCTAAGCCAGCAGGTGGACACCCACCGAGGGGCCCCAGACTGCGAGAGGGCACAGGCCGGGCTGAGGGACCCCCGCCCTGAGTGCACAAATTTTTGTGCACCAGGCCTCTAGTTAGAAAATAAATGCAGCAATTAAAAAGTATACCTATTTTCTTTTAGGAATGAGATTCCTCTCTTGGCTTCCATGATACTGAGATTTCCTGCTTCTAAACCTTCCCTGTTTTCTTAACTGTGTGATTTCCCCAACTTCCCACAAGTGAAAATTCCACACTGGTTCTCATCTTCTCCCCTCTCCTTCCCACCCTCCTTCATTCCCCCTCCCCTCTTTACCTCCCTTCCTATCTCCTCCCCTAAACTTTCTCTTCCTTTTCCTTCCTTTCAAGTGACTTCCTCTACCTTTATCACTGTCTCCTCCTTTCCTCTCTTGCCCTCTCTCCCTTTCTCTTACTCATTTCCCTCTCTCCCTATGGATATCTATATCCATATCTATACCTATATCTGTTTACCTGCATCTATATCAGTGATGGCGAACCTATGACACGCGTGTCAGAGGTGACACGCAAACTCATTTTTTTGGTTGATTTTTCTTTGTTAAATGGCATTTACATATATAAAATAAATATCAAAAATATAAATCTTTGTTTTACTATGGTTGCAAATATCAAAAAATTTCTATATGTGACACGGCACCAGAGTTAAGTCAGGGTTTTTCAAAATGCTGACACGCTGAGCTCAGAAGGTTCACCATCACTGATCTGTATCATCTATTTCCTTCAGAAATATTTATTAGTAACATGTCTTCAAGTATCATATTTATGTGAATGACTATACAATATATAGCTCTAACTCCTTAGAAATGCACTTTTGTGGTCTCTCAAATTATAAATTGCAATTCCCCAAATCAAAATATAGAATTACAATAATAAATTAGCAATCTTAAAAGGCAAAAGATATCTGTCTGACTTACCATGTTACCTTAGGAAATTTATTAGAAACCCAGAAGTCTTAAGTGTCTCATCTATAAAATGAGGAAAATAATAATGCCTCTTTTCAAGTTCTCATTATAATCAGTTAGGTTATTAAGGCTATAATGTGTGTAACCCTGTCTGTTGTATAGACCATCAAACCTCAGAGGGAAGGCAGAGGAGGATGGGCGGGAGGAGGGGGCAGTTGGGGCAGTAAGTTGGGGCATATAAGCACAACCAATGGACACAGACAATAGGGGAGGGGATTGAAGGCCTGGGCTGGGATGCAGGGGCAGCCTGGGAGGGGACAACAGAGGGAAAAGAGGACATATGTAATACTTTCAACAATAAAGAATTTTTTAAAAAAGAAACCAACAACAAAATGAAAAGGCAACCCACTGCATGGGAGAATATATTGATAAATCTGGTAAAGGGTTAATTTGAAAAAAAATTTACACAACTCAACAACAAAGACAAACAACTGAATTAAAAAATGGGCAAAGGATCTAAACAGACACTTGTTCAAGGATGACATTCAGATTGCCAATAGATATATAAAAGATGCTCAGTGTCACTAATCATCAGGGAGATGCAAATTAAAGTAAGCTCTCAATAAAACCTTTCATTATTTGATAGTTTTGCAGGTAAAATAGAAAATAATCTTCAATTTCTTTGTTCTCTATTCTCTGCACAAAGAATTCTGGCTTGTACTTGATGATTGGTTTTAATCACAAATTGCACAGATATGATCACTGTCTAGTTAGTAGTACTATTAAATAATGAAACAACTTAACACTGGGTAAGGCATTTAAATGATTGGAGTTGAATATTTTCCTCTGTGAAAAGATGAAATGAATTACTAACCTCATTTAGGCTTCTATTGGGTATATAAAGAAATGGTATATCTGAAAACATATACATTTAATTACAACAAAGTATAAGGTTTTAGACTGATGACATAAAAAGGGATTGAAATACACCATATTGTGACTTCAGTAAATTTCCTGTGATCAAAACATTCTAGACTTTAAAGTTTATACCCAGATACCAACTTTGAAAGGGAAATAGACCCATCATATTTTCTTTTAGGGTTTTTTTCAGAGTTGAGGGACAAGTATTCAAAATACTATTATTTTTCTTTCTTTATTGATTAAGGTATTACATATGTGTCCTTATCCCCCCATTCCCCCCCCCCCTCGCTCATGCCCTCACCCCCCTGGTGTCTGTGTCCATTGGTTAGGCTATATGCATGCATACAAGTCCTTTGGTTGATCTCTCCCCCTACCCCCACCCTCCCCTACCTTCCCTCTGAGGTTTGAGCATCTGATCAATGCTTCTCAGTCTCTGGATCTGTTTTTGTTCCTCAGTTTATGTTCATTATAATTCACAAGTGAGTGAGATCATGTGGTATTTTTCTTTCTCTGACTGACTTATTTCACTTAGCGTAATGCTTTCCAGTTCCATCCATGCTGTTGTAAATGGTAGGATTTCCTTCCTCTTTACAGCAGCATAATATTCCATTGTGTAGATGTACCACCATTTTTAAATCCACTCATCTGCTGATGGGCACTTAGGCTGTTTCCAAATCTTAGCTATTGTGCTTCTATGAACATAGGGGTGCATATATCCTTTCTGATTGGTGTTTCTAGTTTCTTGGGATATATTTCTAGAAGTGGTATCACTGGGTCAAATGGGAGTTCCATTTTTAGTTTTTTGAGGAAACTCCATACTGTTCTCCACAGTGCCTGCACCAGTCTGCATTCCCACCAGCAGTGCACGAGGGTTCTTTTTTCTCTGCATCCTCACCAGCACTTACCATTTGTTGATTTGTTGATGATAGCCATTCTGACAGGTGTGAGATGGTACCTCATTGTTGTTTTGATTTGCATCTTTCAGATGATTAGTGACTTTGAGCATGTTTTTATATGTCTCTTAGCCTTCCTTATGTCCTCTTTCGAAAAGTATCTATTTAGGTCAGTTGCCCATTTTTTATTTGGGTTGTTTATCTTCCTTTTGTTAAGTTGTATGAGTTCCCTGTAAATGTTGGAGATTAAACCCTTATCAGAGATAACATTGGAAAAAATGTTCTCCGATGTAATGGGCTTTCTTGTTGTTTTGTTGATGGTTTCTTTTGATGTTCAAAAGCTCTTTATTTTGATGTAGTCCCATTTGTTTATTTTCCTCTTTAGTTTCCATTGTCCTAGGAGCTGTATCAGTGAAGATATTGCTTCCATATATGTCTGAGATTTTGTTGCCTGTGGATTCCTCTAAGATTTTATGGTTTCCAACTTACGTTTAAGTCCTTTACCATTT
>NW_005871202.1:319150-331446 GCF_000147115.1 Myotis lucifugus | reverse complement strand
TGGTCTAGTTTCATTTTTTTCCATGTATCTGTCCAATTTCCCCACCACCATTAATGAAGAAGACTGTCTTCGCCTCCATTGTAGGTCTTGCCTCCTTTGTCCAGTATTAATTGAGCATAGTGGTTTGGGTCGATTTCTGGCTTTTCTATTTTATTCCATTGGCCTATATGTTTGTTCTTGTGCCATTGAACAGACATATAGACCAATAAGTACTTATATTAACCTGAAGGCATGTGATATGGAAAATAAAATCACAAACTTTAGACCTGGCCAGGTAGCTCAATTAGTATCCCGTACACCAAAAGGTCTTGGGTTGCATTCCCAGTCAGGGCACATACCTAGGTTGCAGTTTCAGTCTACAGTCAGGGCGCATAAGGGAGGCAAACAGATCTGTTTCTTTCTCACATGGATATTTCTCTCTTATTCTCTTCTTCTCTCCATCCTTTCCTCCCTCCCTCTCTCCATTACATTCTCTAAAAATAAATAAAAATATCCCATATCTTGATGATGATTTAAAAATGGCAAACTTTAGCCTAGCCGATGTTGCTCAGTGGTTGAACTTCGGCCTATGAACCAGGAGGTCACGGTTCGATTCCGGGTCAGGGCATATTCCTAGGTTGAAGGCTTAATCCCCAGTGTGGGGCATGTAGGAGGCAGCCAGTCAATGATTCTCTCTCATCATTAATATTTCTCTCTCTCCCTTTTCCTTCCTTTTTATATATATAAGTTATATATATATATATATATATATATATATTTTTTTTTCTTTTTTTAATTACAAACTTTAGTTCAATACCAAAAAGTACAAATGACATAAAAATTCTGTGTATGACATGACTGTGGTTAAAACCTCTTTGTTCCATAGTCTTATAGAATGCTTGAGCTATGTTAGCTCAACTCTATCATTTTTATCATCAGATAAATGACAATTGGAGACCCAAAAAGAGGAATATATTGGTCAAAAACACTAAAGTATTTAATATTAGAACTAGAAATAGTTCTGATCTCTTGTCTCAGTTTCAGGTGCTTTTTGTTATAGTACTTTTCTAGTATGATAAGATTCATACATTTCAATTATTAACCAAGTAAACATTTTGAAGTTCTGTCAACAATCAGTGAAATTAGATAATTAGAGTATTGTTATCATTTAACCATTTAAATAATACCTCAGGGGCATCTAAATCACATTCCTCCTGTAGGCTTAGGTTGGGATGCATTCACGCAGTATTCTAACAGAGCATCTTTCCAGATGGTTTCAATATATTTTTACTCTGATCTAATTTAAATAATGTTATAAAATGTACTTAATGGCATCTTCTGTTAATGTAATGCAAATATTAAACTACTTTCATAGTCAGTCATTTAATACAATAATTTTGTCTTCCAGGAAATATTGCAAACTATCATATCTTTAAGTACACACTATTTTTAATACCAAGGCAGCTCTTAGGTCAATTTACATAGTTACATTTACATATGCATTCCCTAAAGTATGGGAGCTCTGAAATATGGGATGTTGATATTTTAAGTGTAAGTATTGAAACCATCTTATGAATTTAATTGCTTAGATAAGAGTTTTGTATTTAAGCATAGAAAATATTTCATTTGAATGAAAACTAATACATTTAATAATAAAAAGTAAGTAGTATACATTAATGAGAGGTATGTCTACTACACCACTCTTTTTTGTAGTTTTAAAATTTATTATTTTCCATCACAATTTATCTCCCCTATACCCTCTTCCACATTCACCCACCCATCCTGCACAATCACTACACTGTTGTAGTACACCACTCTTAAAATAATCACTATGAATTTTTCTTTGTTTTATTTTGTAGTTCCCAATCACCTCATTTATTTGGAATTATTATCAAGTGAGGTCTTAGTGAAATATAATTTCTTCAAATTTAAGCATTAAATTATATCTGTTTATAACATACAGATGTGAGATTTATTTACTCTTTCCTATCACAATGTTCAAAACATTGGGGATTCATATATATGAATTATCATCTAGAACATTAAACATAATATTGCATTTGGGTGTTCATATACTTCTATCTCAAGAGCTATTGTGATACAAAGTGTTAATGTATCCCAAGTCATAATGATTACTGTTTGTGTTATTTTTAAATTGTATTTTAATCTGGGCTTGTACATTTGATCCAATATTATTTTAGACAGCTAAAACTTTGCCTTAATCTATTTAATCTTATCTTCACATTGCTGCTTCAACTGTTAAAAGTTTTAAGAAATCAGTTTACTGAGATCCGTTCCTTAGGTCACTCCTTTCTGCTGGTGAACACCGCGGAGTAAGCATCGTTGGAATTCCCCCTGTTGCAGTCATCATGTCTAAGTCTGAGTCTCCCAAAGAGCCGGAGCAGCTGCAGAAGCTCTTTATCGGAGGTTTGAGCTTTGAAACAACCGATGAGAGTCTGAGGAGCCATTCTGAGCAATGGGGGACGCTCACGGACTGTGTGGTGATGAGAGATCCAAACACCAAGCGCTCCAGAGGCTTTGGGTGTGTCACCTATGCCACTGAGGAGGAGGCGGATGCAGCCATGAAGGCAAGGCCACACAAGGTGTACGGAAGAGCGGTGGAACCAAAGAGGGCTGTCTCAAGAGAAGATTCTCAGAGACCTGGTGCCCACTTAACTGTGAACAAGATTTTGGTCGGTGGTATTAAAGAAGACACTGAAGAACATCACCTAAGAGATTATTTTGAACAGTATGGGAAAATAGAAGTGATTAAATCATGACTGACCGAGGCAGTGGCAAAAAGAGAGGCTTTGCTTTTGTAACCTTTGGTGACCATGACTCTGTAGACAAGACTGTCATTCAGAAATACCATACTGAATGGCCACAACTGTGAAGGAAGGAAAGCTCTATCTAAGCAAGAGGTGGCTAGTGCTTGGTCCAGCCAAAGAGGTCGAAGTGGTTCTGGAAACTTCGGAGGTGGTCGTGGAGGTGGTTTTGGTGGAAACGACAACTTTGGTTGTGGAGGAAACTTCAGTGGTCGAGGTGGCTTTGGTGGCAGCCGTGGTGGTGGTGGATATGGTGGCAGTGGGGATGGCTATAATGGATTTGGTAATGATGGAAGCAATTTTGGAGGTGGTGGAAGCTGCAATGATTTTGGCAATTACAACAATCAATCTTCAAATTTTGGGCCTATGAAAGGAGGAAACTTTGGGGGCAGAAGCTCTGGCCCTTATGGTGGTGGAGGTCAATACTTAGCCAAACCACGAAACCAAGGGGGCTGTGGCGGTTCCAGCAGCAGCAGTAGCTTTGGCAGTGGCAGAAGGAAATGCATTACTGCCAGGAAACAAAGCTTAGCAGGAGAGGAGAGCCAGAGAAGTGGCAGGGAAGCTACAGGTTACAACAGATTTGTGAACTCAGCCAAGCACAGTGGTGGCAGGGCCTAGCTGCTACAAAGAAGACATGTGTTAGACCAGGGGTCCTCAAACTACGGCCCGTGGGCCACATGCAAATACAAATATTGTATTTGTTCCCGTTTTGTTTTTTTACTTCAAAATAAGATATGTGCAGTGTGCATAGGAATTTGTTCATAGTTTTTTTTTAAACTATAGTCCGGCCCTCCAAAGGTCTGAGGGACAGTGAACTGGCCCCCTGTTTAAAAAGTTTGAGGACCCCTGTGTTAGACAATACTCATGTGAATGGGCAAAAAACTCGAGGACTGTATTTGTGACTAATTGTATAACAGGTTATTTTAGTTTCTGTTCTGTGGAAAGTGTAAAGCATTCCAACCAAAGGTTTTAATGTAGATTTTTTTTTCTTTGCACCCATGCTGTTGATTGCTAAATGTAATAGTCTGATCATGACGCTGAATAAATGTATCTTTAAAAAAAAAAGAAATCAGTTTACCAAATGTTGGAATTATAAATAAGTTAAGAGTTGGTAAATTATTAATTTTTCGTAATGGCTTATAATACTCAACCCTGACCAAAGATTTAAAATGTAGTCATTCAATTCTATGATTTTCTGATTTCTTCTCTATATTTATTTAACTTTAAAAAATGCTTTAGAGTTACGACAACTACAACTAGTTTTCTAATTAAAAGCAACTCAGCTTCTTCCTCCTCATGGGCAATAGGTCAGTTTTGTTTTATTATTTGCCATCTGTAGGTGCATGTGCTCAGGAAATCATCTCAACACAAGAGATGGATCAGTACTGATCAAGTTCACATGCACATGTGACCAAACTTAGCCAATGAGAACCAGGAAAAGTCTGCTGGAGGACATCTGGGAAGGACTTGTTCTTGATAAGATAGGTACACCTGGAAGGAAATGCATTAACTTAGCTGGACAGTCTAGTCTCTCCCTGTGACAACTAGATCCATATCAGCTATCTTGCAAATAAATAGATCACCAACGTGCTGTGAATGGCAGGGGCAGAGAGTTGTAAGGTGAATTAACGATGGCAGGATAGAGCTGACATTTATTTATAGTTATCCAGTAGCAGTATACATTCCCTCCATTAAGAATGACAAGATTGTATCTGAGTTGAAATCACTACATAAGTGGATTTTTGACCAATGAGGTGCTGCTGATTTGGTTATAAGAGTCAAGGGTAAATAGGCTACGTCCTTCAAATCCAGTCCTTCCTTCCCACACATCCTTTTTCTCTTCTATCTCCTGGCTGCACTTCTAAGAATTGAGTAATGAGAAGCAATATATGCAACATGCAGCGGACTCAAGGGCTGTGGTGCTGGTGTGGAATGTTCTTATCCTTTAATTTTGTGGCTCCTTTAGGAATGCTGTGTCATTAGTATTTAAATCACTTCATAAATATTTCACTCTAAATACCATTGTAATGTCTTGTGTGTGCCTTAATTTGTGTCTAACATAATGGTTTTGTATAGTGAGACAATTTCATCAGGGCACTTATACTATTAAAAAGAGATTTAATGGAACACTTTATCTTTACTTTGAGTTGACCATGAAACAGAAAGCAAAAGGCTATTTAATTCCCGTAGCAATAGCTTCCTATTTTTAGATACTTTGTTTTTTTGAAAGAAAAATCAACATATGCATGTCTCAAATACTCAGGAAAATTTGTAGTCGTGCAGCCCAGGTGGAAGAGGAAAGCAGAGAGGAGTTGGAAATATAACACTCAAAGTCATGAAATAATATTGTACAGGACAATTGAGGAAAAGGGTGGCAAAATAATGAAGTGTAGGCAATTTCCTAGACTTATATAATTTTTGTACCTCCTTTTTATTGTTCTTCCATTAGAAATCCATTGACGGATATTCAAGAATTTGAGGGCCATTGGACACATTCTACAGGAAAAACTTCTCAAAGATAGTATCTCCAGCATTCTCTTATGCACACCGTGGAAGTTTTTTTCCTTGCTTTTCTACGAAAAGGGTGTCTCATGAACACTCAAGAGGGGTATTTCTTTCCCTGATCATCCTATTCTTCACATAGTTTGTTCTTATTTTAATTGAAAGTCAACTTGACCTTTCTTAAGAGAAGGCTAATCACTTATTGTAAATCATAGAAAAGATTTTGAGATATGTTTAAATTCCATTTAAATATGGGAAAGAAAAAATTTGGAGGAAATGTGACACCAAAACATCGACAACAAACCTGAACTTTTTACTTGTAGAAATGTTTCAATAAAATTAAAATCATTAAGGTTTTATGTCGGTATTTATATATTTACTCTTTTGTTTAACTGTGTAGTACACAATTTTGACCTAGAAGTAAACAAAGGGATACTGTAGGGAGTTAAGTTATTGTTTTCAAGGAAAAACTCACTACTTTCTCGTGAAGAAAGTGACCATGTGTGGCAACATTGGAAATTTATATTAACAAACACTCTGTTTTGGCCCTGGCTGGGTTACTCAGTTGGTTCCAGTGTGGGCCCAAGGTACCAAGGTTGTGAGTTTGATCGTTGGTCAGGGTACATACAGGAAGCAACCAATGAATGCATAAGTAAGTGGAACAACAAATCAATGTTTCTCTCTTTCTCTCAAATAAAAATGAAAAAAAAAGACATTTTAAAGTTAAAGGCTATTTTTAGCTTGGGCTCCTTAATCCTCAGGCAGTAGACTTTCCCCACAACTCTGTTCAAATCACTAAGATGTTTTACTAATCAATCTTAAAGTTCTTTCTTAGCCATAACCTTCAAGTGTCCTTTATCTCATTCCTTCCTTGCCACAATGTCTGTCTCCATGGCAGGCTCTGATCACCTCATCCATTGGGAAGTGTTGACACTGTTCAAAGGCTTTAAAAATCTTACTTTCAAATGTTAGAGTTATGGTTGCATCTGATTTCCTAACATGGAAGGATCATGAATTTATAGAAGCTTTATATGCTTTCTTTTCTACTTATACATCATCTGATTCTTTTTTTTAATTCCTCTCTTCCTTGTCATATTTTGACAAAAATAGTCAATATCAGCCAGCACATGTGATTATGGCATTGTTTTCCAATTTTGTACCTAATAGCTTTCAGTAGAGAGTCATATAATCATGTTCTCTAAGTTAACAATTTTATCAAAAATGTCACTGATACAAAACATAGGTCTTTCCAGAATTCAGTATAAAATTCTTGAACACGAAGCCAACTACACAAAAAGATTTGTTATCACAGAACCCTGTTTCTAGATACAGATTTCTGTTTTATTTAGTCACCTCATTATCAGTGCCTCAGTGACTGCGGTGAGTGAGTGTGAGGGCTGGGGACATGACTGCTCAGTTCTGTGGACTTTATAAACACTGCACACTCATGCTGCACTAAAGTTATAAAATGACACAAGATTAAATCAAGCACAAGAGAAAATGATACAGTTGAGAGGCTGAAAAACAGATACCTGAGACTGCTGTTGACATAACAGAGTATACTGGTTTTTAGCAATACTTTTTTTTATTAGTAGAAAGAGTACACTCTAAAATAGTAATAAGTATAGAGTAGTAAATACATAAACCAGCACCATGGTTGTTTACCATGGTCAAGTATTACGTCCTGCAGAGAAATGTACGTGCCATACTTTTATGTGATTGGCAGCGCATTGGGTTGGCTTACACCAGCATCATCACAAACACATGAGTAATGAGTTTGTTACAGCATTACAATGGCTATGATGTCACTAGGTAATAGGAGATTTTCAGCTTTACTATAATCTTATAGGAGCACCTTAGTATATGAAGTCTGTCATTGAAGCAACATTCTGTGGGGCCCATGACAGACTTCAATAAACAGAGTTTTATTTCCTGCTACAACAAATGCAAATGTTCTGGTTTGTATAGGGATTCTGGGTGGTTCTCTGCTATGTAGTAACTCAAAGACACAGATGCTTTCCAACTTGTTTCTACTTTTCCTTTCTGTCTTATTGGATTACAATTGGACAGTGATCAAAAGTGGGAGGTCATGTTCAATGGCAATTCTGTGGCTTGGCTAGAAATTGGTATACATTAAATCCAATATTCCAAACTGGTCACATGGTACCACCAGGTTGTGAACCAGTCTTGCTAATATAAAGGTTCGAGGTGTATTTAACTTTTTTTTCATTAGGTGATTGAACAAGTATGAATTAAACAAAACTGTATTTTATAGTGTTTCATAAACAATTACAGAATAAAAATAAATTATTTCTCCAAAATATGCTAGATAAGATACTATACTTTTTCTGCCAACATGGAAAGATCTACTTAACAACATATAAAAAATTATAGCACTTGACAATATCCCAGTGGGTAGTCATTCACATCTAAAATTTTCCTTTTGGGGTTAATAACATGCTGAAAGGTGTTGTCCACTGAATTTAAAGCTGGTAATTTTTGGGGAAAAAAAATCCCATTATGTCTAGAACTTCAAAAAGAGGAAATACCCAGTAAGTGCAATGCCTGTGACTGTAATTGCCTGTTATTTTGCATCAGAGACATTTTGACATTCTTATTCATATGCCCCAAATGTCAAAACCAAAACCTATAATGATTTCAAAATAATTTGCCCTTATAAGATCAGTATTAGGACTCTGCACACATAGGACAGGCACTGAAATCCTATTTTATTATATGACTAAAGGCCCAGTGCACGAATTTGTGCATGGGTGGGTTCCCTCCGCCTGGCTGGCGATTGGGGCTGATTGGGGCTATCTTGCCCAGTCCCAATCTTCAGCCGGCCAGCCCCTCGGGAGGGACCACAGGAGGCTGGCCGGCTGCAGGAGGTTGGCTGTGGGAGCACACTGACCACCAGGGGGCAGCTCCTGCGTTGAGTGTCTGCCCCCTCATGGTCAGTGTGCATCATAGCTACCAGCCGGTTGTCCGGTCATAACGGTTGCTTAGGCTTTTATAGATAGATAGATAGATAGATAGATAGATATGAATCTTACACACTAATTGTTTTATAATGTATCACATAGTTCATGCTTCTTGTAATTACTTTTTAAAGCCAGACGTGGAAAAAATGAAGGACATAATACTTTCATATTTCATTCTAAAACTTCTTGTCCTGGTCTATCAAACAGTGTTGGCTTTTACCTACCATTCTAAGGACCCAGTGGCATGAGATTTGTTCTTTTGACTTACATTTCCAAAGTAGGGATCTTTTCTGTTTTAGCTCAACGCCAGTTTTGTGCCGACTGCCTGCAGCTTCCCAGCTCCGTATCTAGAATTTGGGAGTTTAATTGCCACTTGCACAGTGGTGCCGTACATAAACACAGCAGCTGCTACTGTATGTTGGAAGTGGCTCAGAAAAATCTATGGACACTGTTCAGCTTTGACTAAAAACTGCCGATTTTTAGACCCAGCTGCATCATTCTAACAGCTTGGCAACATCACGCCTTAAACAAAAAGAATTCAGCACATTGGAGGTCTACTTACAATATGTTTGAGATCACACTGGAGAAAATTGCAAGGAGACACGTGGTCTAGTGGTACAACTTTTGAGAAATGCACATCACCTTTCCCTTTTCATCCATTCACAGAGGTCTTTATATTTTATTCGTTAGTATTCTGTATTGCTAGAGATAGCCACTAGAGATAAGAAAGCTAATATGAAACTTGGATACCTTCCTGTTACTAGGAAGACATTGTTCTTTTTGGTTAAACCAATTAACAATGTGAAACCAGAGGGGAAATACAGAGAAACCTTGAAAGAAGACCTGTGTGGTGGCAGCTTGCAGATTTTAACGAGCACATGTGGAAGAGGTAGACTGATGTCACATTTCAATGTAACCACACACACACACAAAAACTCTTCTTAGTTTGTTAAGTGTCTCTGAATCTATTTTTTGAAGCAGATACAGTAGAAAGCCATTTTTCCCCCATATACACAGAAAATGCAGGAGATATCAATGAAAAAAGAAATCAAGACAACTTCCTTTGTTTCATTGCCGGGATATTTATTGCTTCCTTATGGAAAGTTTTCTGTATTTCAGTATTTAAAAGTCCAAGTAC
Organism: Myotis lucifugus; assembly: GCF_000147115.1. Classification (NCBI taxonomy): domain Eukaryota; kingdom Metazoa; phylum Chordata; class Mammalia; order Chiroptera; family Vespertilionidae; genus Myotis; species Myotis lucifugus. Next base: position 322,021 of record NW_005871202.1, on the reverse strand, counting down.
AATCTCTGAACAACAAAGCTTCACAGGGAAGTTCAAAGCCAGGTGTTATATGTCCACTATAGAATATAATTATCTCAATATTATTATTTTTTGTCTTTCTACTGAATCTTGGAATGTCCAAGCTTGTCAAGTAAGATCTTGAGCTTAATTTAGTTAGAAACATTACATTGTTGTCTAATACTTACATGGAGCTGCACTATCCAAGAATAGTAAAACATCGGCAGTCGTTAGTTTTGTTGATTTTGGCATTTCAGCTACTTAAGTGAGAGTGAATGTTAAAGTATTAGTATGTGGAATAAGGGATTGCTTTAGAGAACAACAAATCCAAACCCAGTGGCTAATTTCTAATACTTGAAGAAGTAATTCAAGCTATTTATTTTCTCTCTCAGTGTAATAAATATAAAGAGACAAGGGTAGAATACCCAGTTCAGAATCACATTAAGGAATTTCTCTGAGGTACATATTTTTTCAATAGTAACCTATAAAGTCTTTACAGAACTTTCATGAAATCAGTTGAAGTATCTCTTTGTTTTTACCTAATGAACAACTACAATACAACATTATAAGAAATAGTTAAATTGTTTGTAAATTTTTAAAGTTGACCAATATCCCTGATGAACATATTCAAGTGAGATTTGTTCCTGGGATATAAGGAGGGTACAATATCTGCAAATCAATTAACATTATATAACACATAAACAAATGGGAGGATAAAAACATATGATCATATCAATAGATGCATAAAAGTTTTTTACAAAATCCATCACCCATTTATGATAAAAACTCTCAGCAAAATGGAATAGAGGGAACATACCTCAAAATCCTAAAGGTACTATATGGCAAACCAGAGCTAACTTCATACGCAATGGGGGGAAACTAAAAGCATTTCCCTTACAGAGATGTCTGCTTTTACCACTCTTATTCAACAGAGTACAGAAAGTCCGAGCCACGGCAATCAGATAAGAAGAAATAAAACACATCCAACTTGGAAAGGAAGAAGTAACACTATAATTATTTACAAATGATATGATACTGGGTATAGAAAACCCTAAAGATGTCACAAAAAACTACTGTAACTGATAAAATAAATTGAGTAAAGTAGCATGTTACAAAATATATCTCTAGAAATTGGTTGCATTTTATACACCAATAATGAACTATCAGACTGGGAAATAAAGAAAATGATCCCATTTACCATTATATAAAAATATGCATAGGAATAAGTTTAACCAAGAAGGTAAAACAGCTGTACTCAGAAAATTATAAGACACTATACAAAGAATTTGAAGAAGATACCATTAAATGGAAGCACATATCATGCTAATGGATAAGAAGAATTAACTTTGTTAAAATGTTCACACTCCCCAAATGAATCTATATATCCAAATAAACTCTATAAAAATGCCAATGGCTTTACTTTATAGAACTTTAACAAATAACCCAAAAATATATATGGAACCACAAAAGACCCTAATAGCCACAGCTATTTTGAGAACGTAGAATAAAGTTAGAGGAGTCACAGTACCTGATATCAAACCATACTACAAGACCATAATAATCAAAACAACATGGTTCTGACATAAAAACAGACATAAGATCAATGAAACAGAATACAGAGCCTAGAAATAAATTCAGGCCTATATGGTCAGTTAATATTTGACAAAGGAGGCAAGAATATACAATGGGGTAAAGACAGCCTATTCAATAAATGGTGCTGGGAAAATTGGACAAATACGTGCAATAGTATGAAATTAGGCTGCCTCTTACACCATATGCAAGAATAATCTCAAATGAATTAAAGAGTTAAATATAAGATTCAAAACAATAAAAATCCTAGAAGAAAACAGTAAAATTTCAGACCTCTCATAGTAATATGTTTTTTAAAATTATTATTTGTTAATATCTTTTAAAATATATTTTTATTGATTTCAGAGAGGGAGAGATAGAAACATCAATGATGCCAGAGAATCATTGGTAGACTTCCTCCTGCATGCCTCATACTGGGAATTGAGCCTGCAACCTGGGCATGCATCCTGATCTGGAATTAAACCATGACCTCCTGGTTCATAGATTGTTGCTCAACAACTGAGCCATGCCAGTAGGGCTGTCAGTATTTTTAAATTGTATTCATTGGGTTTGCATCCTATTAATAAAAGCCTAATATGCTAAGTGTCCATTTGTTCGTTCATCCAGTCATTCAATCAAAGCGTAATATGCTAATGATATGCTAAGTCAGCTCAACCGCTTGCTATGGCTTGCACTGACCACCAAGGGGCAGACACTCCGACAGGTAGGTTAGCTTGCTGCTGGGGTTTGGCTGATCAGGACTGAACAAGACAGGCCAGACACGCTCTGGAGCCCTCCCATGGTCCCTCTCCAGCTGGCTAACCTTCCGTGTCCCTCCCTGACCCTGATCGTGCACCGGTGGAGTCCCTCGGCCTGGCCTGCACCCTCTTGCAATCTGGGACCCCTTGGGGGATGTCATAGAGCTGGTTTCGACCTGATCCCATTCAATGCAGGAGCTGCTCCCTGGGGGTCAGTGCGCTCCCACAGGGTGAATGTTGCTCAGCCAGAAGCCAGGCTCATGGCTGGTGAGCTCAGCAGTGGTCGCGGGAGCCTCTCCCATCTCCATGGCAGCGCTAAGGATTCCCGATGCAGGCTCCCCGACTGCGAGGGCGCGGCCAGGCTGAGGACCCCCCCCCCACAAGTGCCCGTATTTTATGCACCAGTCCTCTAGTTAGTTAATAAAATTATATAGATTTCATGTTTATAATTCTATAATACATCATCTGTATATTGTATTGTGTGTTAACCACCCCAAGGCAAGTCTCCTTCCATCACCGTTTATCCCCCTGTGCCCTCTTCTACCAA
>NW_005871202.1:316310-319050 GCF_000147115.1 Myotis lucifugus | reverse complement strand
TTTTCCCTCTGACAATCACATATTGTTGTCGTCTGTGTCTATGAGTTTCTCTTCTTAATCCCTTCACCATATTCACCCAGTCCCACAATCTGCCCTCCACTCTGACATCTTTCAGTCTGTACTCTAGCTATGAGTCTGTTTCTATTTTGTCTGCTTATTTTTTTCATTTGGATTCCACATAGGAGTGACATTATATGGTACTTGTCTTTCTCTGACTAGCTTAGTTCACTGCTTTCCACAGTGGCTGCACCAATCTGCATTCCCACCAGCAATGCGCAAGTGTTCCCTTTTCTCCTACACTTGTTTGTTATTTATTGATGATAGCCATTCTGACAGATGTGAGGTGATATCTCATAGTGGTTTTACATTGCATTTCTCTGATGATAAGTGACATTGAACATCTTTTCATATTTATATTGGCCATCTATATGTCCTTTTTGGAGAAGTATCTATTCAGGTCTTTTTCCCATTTTTTAATTGTATTATTTGGGGTTTTTTGTTTGTTTGTTGAGTTCTTCATAAATTTTTGATATTACGTGGGGTAGGGACATGACTATGAATCCTTTAAACCTAGTAGGTCTCTTTTCTTCGAACCCCCAATCTGTTATGAGATGCTTTGTTTTCTTCCTTGAATCAATAGAAAACTGTTTTTCCCGTGATGCTACTACATCTTTACTATTTTATCAAAGGGATATTGTTGTTCCAATGCAGAGACTTAGAGTAACAATTTGAATATCCTTTGGTCACCATTGTTATTATGGGTAGTTGTCCTGTATTTAATTATTTTGGAAAATTGTTGACATCTCTGTATTTTATATTCTTCCTTTTCTTGTTTTCAAAGACGCATTTTAATTTGTCATGTTTATTCACTTCATTTCCACCTAGTTCAGTTATTTACAAATACAACTCCATTTTGCATTTCACTACCATTTAATATTGTTTCACCTTGAATATTTCAAAATCAGCAATTCCTCCTCTGACCACAAAATTTTTTCAACTTCTCTCATTTTCTCTTTCTACTTCTGTTAATCGTCATTATAAACTCCAGTTCTTTGAAACACATTAAATTTCTCACTCATTACTACTGCTAAATTCACTTGATTTTCTTAATCATTTCGATCTTTTAGTCAGATACTACATTTGTATATTTGTACTGTGGTACCTTTAGTTCCCTAGTACTCTTATCAGTTTTTGCCAAACTCAACTTTGCATTTCTTTGATTATTCTGTTTTTCTTCAAGGTTAAAATATTAGTATAATGTTTTGAAAAATGCCCAGTGATTCTATTTTAAAATCCCTGACACTGAAATATATGTAGTCTTTTAAAATTTATTTCGTATTTGAATTCCATTTATTTTTCTCTTGTCTCTCTATTGTGTTTCTCTGTAGTAGCTGTTTTAAAACATGTTTTAAACATTTCCACCAGCCTTAGAGGAGGATGGCTGTCTGACTTCTAATTATTCTCAGAAAATGGATATAAGAAGTGGATGTAAATTTCCATGTTTATCTGAAGCAAATATAGCATATCTCTCCACTATTTTTGTGCAATATGGCTGTGATGCTGTTACCTAAGGACCAATATTCTTTTTTTAAAAAATATATTTTATTGATTTTTCATGGAAAGGAAGGGAGAGGGATAGAGAGTTAGAAACATCAATGAGAGAGGAACATTGATCAGCTGCCTCCTGCACACCTCCCACTGGGGATGTGCCCGCAACCAAGGTACATGCCCTTGGCCAGAATCGAACCTGGGACCTTTCAGTCCGCAGGCCGACACTCTATCCACTGAGCCAAACCAGTTAGGGCAGAACCAATATTCTTGAGCTTCTTGAATATAGGAGATAGAGGGTTTTTTCCCTAAACCAGTTGTCAAAATATATAATTCAGCAAGATGAATTCTACTCAAATGGAAGTAGAATAATATTGTTTACTTTAGACTTGTCCCAGAAAAGCCAGCACCAATCACATTCCTGAACTTTTTATCATTCATAGTCTTCTTCAGGACACAGCATCCAGTTCCTCTAATGTTGCCCATGCATCCAAAGTTGATGTGTGTGTCTAGACTGAGATTCTCTGTCTGCTGAACACAACTACATCACTTCAAGCAACAGCATCCTCAATCTCTTGTGCACTACAAAACCCTGCCAGAGAATAAAGGGAAGGTCTTCTTGGCAAATATTTTTCTAATATGTTTCAAAACATTAAACAACCTAATAAAGACATTATGTAAACACCAAAGGAGAAGTTTAATTTTAAAATCAATTATGTTTATAAGAAACTAGAGGCCTGGTGCATGAAATTCATGCACTGGGGGGTGGGGAATCCCTCAGCCCAACCTGCGCCCTCTCGCAGTTCGGGACTCCTCAGGGGATGTCCACCTGCCGGTTTAGGCCCTAGCCAGCAGTTAGACATCCCGCTCGCAGTCCAAGGCTCTTGAAGTTCGGGACCCCTCACTCTTTACTGCCTACCAGCAGTGGAGATAGGAGAGGCTTCCACCACCGCCACTGCACTCTGCCGTCCTGATAGCCCCCAACTGCCCCCCTCCCGCCAGCCCTGAATGCCTCCCAACTGCCCCCCACTGCCGGCCTGCTCACTCCCAAACTTCCACCCCTGGGGGCTTGATCGCAAGAACGGCACCCCAATTGCCGGCATTACCCGTCTTCTTGAGGTAACAGGTACAGAAAAAGGTTGAGGTCGGGGAGGGGTGCTAAGCTGACTGCATCTTAGGGGTCTTGATCGCG
>NW_005871202.1:205303-315420 GCF_000147115.1 Myotis lucifugus | reverse complement strand
GGTGAGGGTCCCTGCGGAGGGTGTGGCCGGTCTGGAAGAGAGGTTGAGGGCTGTTTGGGGGCAGTTTGGTGGCCGGCCAAGCCCCCGGCTTTGTCTGGAAGGACGTCTGGAAGGTCTCCTAGTCCAATTAGCATATTACACTTTTATTAGTATAGATGGTAAGACATAAAAATCTCCAAGACGTTCCGTGAGAATATTTTCATGAAACCTTGAGCAAAATATCTGAGGTAGTACCATGTTTATTACATAGAAGTGAAATATCTGAGGTAATACCATGCTTATTACGTTTCTACCATAAATTGTGTTATTATCTCAGAAATCTTAAATTCCAGATTTTGAAGTTTAAGACCTTGCGGCTGGCATGTATTACACCTCTATGGCCAAATTTATAATATAATTGTAATTAACATGTTTTGCAAACAAGTGAAAACTTTTTTTGCAGGCCAGGAGACACAAATAATATGCTTTTAAATTTATTAAATATAATATAAATTATGAAGAGAGGAGGAAAACTATGATTACGATTTCCTCTTTTATATCTCATAAAATCATCCTGAATAATAATGCATTTTTTACAGAAAATCCTAATAATTTATTTAAATTGTATATATTGTGATGGTGAATTCATGTATGAGAATAACTTTCTACACTAAATGTTTGTAAGCAAGCATTAAAATAATCGGATCTGTCTGTTTATATACTTATCAAAGTCAGTCTTCATTGAAAAAAATTAAATTGTAGTCATTTAAAATTATTATGCTTACTATTTTAATTTGAGAATTTGAGTTAAAAGTGGAAATAAAAGGGTGAGAAAAATCTAATAAAAAGAGGAAACTCAAAGTAGAAGAAAAGGGAAGACATGGTGAAAGATAGTGTTTAAAAAATTGAGAGTACATAAGATCTTGTGCAGAAATAGGTAGACTAGTCCCTGTCTTGCATAAAGAACAAGATTAGATCAATTATAATAACAGAATGGAAGGGAAAACGTGATATATAATCAAAGATTCAGGCAGTTGGGTAGATGCCTTGGTTATAGTAGAAGTTCTTTTTTGAACTCTCCTTCTTCAAGTAGAATTGGAAGGAAGTCATCAACTGGGAGTGAAGACTGGGAAAGAGATGTTGGAACTATATAGAGAGTAGAAGATCTGGAGAAGCCCTCTGGGCTAGTCAGAGAGGAGGAGGTTCAGAGATGTTATTTTATAAATGTATAGTGAGAATTATTTATAATTTGACCTTACAGTGAGCAACTGGTAAGTGTTTGACTAGTGCATCAATATTTTAGTGCTAATGAGATGTTGCCCCACATGCCTCTGATCTTTGAAGATCCAGTGTAAAGAAAAAATAATTTGTTTTGCTTTTATTTTAATTTTACAAATAATAAGCAGTTTTACCTTACCCCACACTCTATGGGAAATGGTGACATTATGGTCCAAATTCAGCAAATAATTTATAGATCATCCACTGTAACAGTTATCTATTGCACATGTCAAATCACCTCAAAACTTTGTGATTAAAAAAAATCCATTCATTTAGTTCAAAATTCTGTCCGTTGGCAAATGAGGCTGAGTTCACTAGGCAATTTGTTGCTGCTCTGGGGAGAGCGGTTGTTTAAATACAGGCGCTGCCTCTGGAGGTTGGCTGCCAGGGATGAGAGCTGCTGGGGCATGTGTTTTTTCTTCACCCGGAAGACTTACCCAACTTCTTCATATAAAAGATGTTCTAGTGAACACATGCACACATGGAACATATAGTAGCTCCACATCAGAGTCAAATTCAGTTTACCAGCAAGGTTGATTTGTATAGGGCTAATGTCAGGGGTCATGTATGATAATCTAACTCAACACATGAGTGGAGCAAATAGACTCCTCAAGATATCTAGAAAAAAGGAGAAACACGGGGGCGGGGGGTTGTCAACTCAATTCAGGTACTTAATGTTTTAGAGATTTATTTGTAGTGCTTATGTGTACCTCAGTTTTTCTACTTCTTAGGCCTAAGTAGACATCTTCCAGTTGTCTCCGTTAGAGTAGAAATGTAGCCTTGCCCATCAGATATTTTGTGGGGGATTTCGACACCAGTGACTGGCCTTTCTTGGAAGCTCTGATCTGAATGAAAGATTTGTCCTGCCCTTTAGGCCTAAAAGCTGTGATGTGTCCCCAGACCCAACTAATGAAAGATTATTTTTTCCTGTTTCCTTTTTCTTTTATTTCTACATTAAGTGTTAACTAATGTTATCATTCAGTTCCCATTATTTTAATTTAGATCCTCACCACTGATTATTCTTTTCAAAAAAAATTTGTAATTAAAACTATTTTATTATGGAGTTGGAAATGTCAACATTAAACATTTTTCATAAAAAATAAAATATTTGATTAAATATTAAATGCAAAAATTATTTTTGCAGAATATACAAATGAAATCTAAGGTAGATAGAAGCATCATGAATAAAAAACCAGCTGCATGAGACAATTTTCATCCCCTTCTTCATTTCTTGTCTCCCCCAAAATAGCATTATCTAGAATTTGGTGTCCAATATTTTTTGGATGGATTTTCATTATAGTTTTTCCATAACTATTTAATATATATATATATATATATATATATATATATATATATCTTAGCATATATATATATATAATATATATATAATTATCTAATTATCTACCATAAACAATATGATTATTTTTATTATTGGCTTTTAATTTAAAACTATTGGGTCAGAAACTATTCCTGTATGACACAATGTTTGAGATAATTTCAATTATTTGTACTGTAGGGACATACAGCTGAATTAAGCATATTCCTCAACTATGCAACATTATTGTTGCAGGTCTGTGCAGTCCTTTTCTTATTTAATATCTTTATTTGATAAAATTATGTTTCCTTGCATATAAACATTTTAATATATTATAATGCATTGTATAGCTCCTAGTGCTTTTTCATTAAATACTAAGTGCTTTTAAAATTCATTCAGACAATTATTTGCACATTAATATATTACTCCCAATTGCTCTTCTAATTATACTTCATGGTGAAAATTTACTACCATTCATGTATCCCTTTAATGCCTTAGTAGTCCACATAAATGTCACAATGTTTAGCAAATTGCCCAAGAATGTTGCTAGGCTATTTTTATTGATAGTGCATTTATTTTATACATTAATTTGTGGAGCATTGACTTTTATAATGTTACGTCAACATAATAAAGAATAAGTGACAGGAATCTTTGCTGAAGCCCCTTTCTTCAGTCTTTCTAGTTGGGTCCTCCTTTAAGTTATCATCACTAATAATATTTTGTTTTTTGTTCCTGTTATTACTTGACCATTGCTATTAGAGATAAATGTTTTTATAGGTTAACCATTTTGCAAAATTTGGGAAACTTTTTTTTTATTTCTAGCACTTTTTTATTATTTTATTGTCTCCTTCCCCCCAAGCCGAAGACAATATCATCTGCAAGTAATGATGCTTTTGTTATGTAGTAATAATAATAATAATACCTCCCTTCAAATTTATGTGTTTCTACTGCAAGGAAGGCAGGGGAATATCAACCTTCACATGTCTGGGTGTTACGCTAAATACCAGGGATTGTCTCTCACTAAGAAATGAAGAGTAGGCATTTGATGACAACAATAATTGTTGCTTCAGCTGCTTTTTCCAGTTAAAATAGTTTTTGTTTTCATTTTAAAGTTTATTTCCTTTATAACCTAGCAAAAGATAATGAACATAGAATTTTTTAATAAATTCTTCATTAAAGATTTCTATCCTTCGTAAAGAATTTTACGCTTCATTATTAATCAAATACTGAATTGAGCCCAGATACAGTGGCTCAGTTGATTGTCATTCTGTGCACCTATAGGTTGCTGGTTCAATTCTGGGTCAGGGAACATACCTGGGTTGTGGATTTGATCTGGGCACTTAGGGAAGGCAACTGATTGATGTTTCTCTTCCTCCCACTTCCTCTCTCTAAGCATGTCCCTGGGTAAGGATTAAAATAAAAAAGCTAAATTGGAAGAAGAATCCAGACTTAAGTTGTTTATTCAAAAATGTAAGTTTCAGTGTTTTGTTGGGTTATAAAAGACTTTCTAAAAATATATTCTGTCTTTCATGCTCATTGTATATTACCCAAACCTTAATTGCTTCCAAGTAAACTATAGTGGTCTTTTAGAATATAATGCTATTTGACATTGAAAAGAACAACAATTTATGAAAGCATACATTCTGGTGGAGGGTCTCCATGAATTCACATTTGTGGATTTGGCATTTTTGAAGAATAAGGTAAGGCAAAATTATGAAATATACTTTATTGTGATAATAAAATAAAATGAAGGAAATATGACTGCAAAGCTACCTTGCCTATCTTGCTCTTTTTCAGCAACATCAGCAAATTATAGTGGTATGTTTTACATAATATTTATGTAACCCTGCAGACAATATTAAGACACCTCTTCAATTAGTTTAACAGGTGTATTCCAGGAAAAAAAACACACTTAGTAATTATTCATATGATTTAGCAGGTGGAAAAGCCACAGCAGATTTGGGAGAAGAAAACAGTGATAGTGGGCTACAGATGTTATTTCAAGGACACTATTGGGATGGTTATTTCAAAGGGTATCATTCTGTTAAGAGCTGAACTCTGAGTTCTTCTACTTTGCTAAGATCACTTTGAAATGGAAATAAGAACCTTTAATGTCTTGCCCAAATAGCAAAGTGTGCAAAAATGAGAGCTATTCTTGGCAGTAGATAGGAGGCATTGCAAATAAAACTGGGGTGAGCAAGTATAACATTCATAGTCCCAATAGAATACCAAGAAGATAGAATGGCCAAGGGTTTCAAGTAAAGATTTAGAGGTAGTTAGAGATACCTCCTTTATAAGCTATCTTCTAATAGTGACACATAAATATTTATTCTGTGAGTAGGGATATTGTGGCAAACCAGGATCAGAATTTATATGTATGTTGTTATTTAGCTCTAGGAATATCCCTAAGATTTTCTACTTTATATTGTTTTACCTACTCACTGAATTATAAATTACTTTAAATTTACACAGCCTTGGTTTTCTTATGTATTATACCAATCTCTGTTGGAGAAAAGTAAGATGAAAACTGTTGAAGGCTGTACTCAGATTTTATGTTAACTGTAAGTGCCAGAAATAAAAGAAGCGCTATATTTCAAGGTGTACTCGGGAAAATTGCACAGATAGAGCAAATAGAGTTATGATATTGAATGTTTCATCCTGAACTCATTTCTACACAAACACTGAACTCCAGGAAAGCTTGATCTAACTTTTCTCTTACCAGAAATCTTGTACAAGGGACATCCTATAATATCGATGCTTGTTATCTTTATGATCTAGAGAGAGCGCGTTTGAAAAGAGTAGAGTAGTCATTGTGTATCAATGAGGAAACTGGTAGTTAAGCATTGGACAGCTGGGACCAGCAGGGTTCTTTGCTGAATAGAGATTCATCGCTTTTGGTCTTCTCCAGAAAGACACTTCCCCGTTTAGTATTCTGTAAGACCCCCTCTTCCAGGCCATGGAGGTGCAGGCTGGGTATGAAGAAAAATCCCACTGCTGTTATACACATGATTGTGACATTCTCTATTCAGACAATAGTTTCAGAAGACAAACTAGTCTTAACTTAGATTACAAAAATAAACCAAAAATGTATAGATAAATTCATTTATGTAAGTTTATAAAAATAAATTATTTAAGCCATATTAATTGTAAGTTTTACCTCTGTAATATAAGCACATATTTATTGATAGGCTATTTCTTGTAAAATGTGAAGTCTTTTAAAAGTCCTCCTGAGAGTACATGAGTGGTTTCTTAACAACTGTCATCTAACCACATCTTTTTCCTTTTTTAAAAATACATTTGTATTAATTTCAGAGAGGAAGGGAGAGGGAGAGAGAGAAACATCACTGATGAGAGAGAATCATTGATCAGCTGCCTCCTGCACTGGGGATCAAGCCTACAACCCAGGCATGTGCCCTGACTGGGAATTGAATCATGATCTCCTGGTACATAGGTTGACGCTCAAACACTGAACCACACCAGATGGGCTAACCACATCTTTAAGATAGTTTACTTTTAACTTTATTTTGACTTTATGTTAATGTATTAACATCTTAATTTAACATTAAATCAACTAGGTTAGATCCTGTGTAAGAGTTTAAATTATAAACTAAAGCTTAATTCATTTGTCAGGATTCTATTGGATTTTATTTTCAATTTTTCTGTTTTTCAGCAATGTGAGTTTGACCATGAATAAGTAAATGCCCATAATAAACTTATTTACTTAAATTTTAGGAAAAAATTATGTCTACTATTGTATAACTATAATGCAATGTTTTATGGTTCCTAATCGTTGTGACAGTTCTAACTGGGATTTTAGGGTACACAATCAAAAAATATATTAAGTACTCTATATGTATTTCTTTTACATAGAAAATATTTTAAAATAATTATTTTAAAATAATTTTAATATAAATAAGATGCCAATTTTCTAAATTTTTACCAATTATCAGATACAAGTCCTATGGATAAATTAAGAATGTTGGCCCAGCTGGCATGGATCAGTGGTTGAGCATCAGCCTATGAACCAGCAGGTCAAGATTTGATTCTCAGTCAAGGCACATACCTGAGTTGTGGGCTCCATCCTGGCATGCAGGAGGCAGCTGATCAATGAATGATTCTCTCTCGTCATTGATGTTTCTCTATCTCTCTCTCCCTCTCCCTTCCTTTTTGAAATCAATAAAAATATATTAAAAAACAAAGAATGTTGGACTGACTGATAATGTCAAAACTTATTTAAGGGAATGCGAAGCAAAGGTTTCAGAAAAAAATCACAGATGAAGATAACCAATAAAGTCATGCAATTACTGCTAGTTTGTGTTTTCTTAATACCACAGTTAACTCCCCCCTAATTTGAGCAATTATTGTGACAAATAGCTTTTTTTGTCATGATCTTGCCAACCTCAATCTTGGTTTACTCTGCTTTCTAAATTTAGAAATGACTAGTTTTCCTCTATATGGCAAAGCGCTATTAGTCTAAAATTTCTTCAGTGGTATAAAGGACCAGGCCATCATTATTTAAGTGACAACTTCTGGGTAGATTTCTCAAAATTAAGCAATGCTATTGAGTTAAAGCATCATAAAAGTTTAGGAAGACATGGTAAAATCATTAGGTAGTTACATTAGCATATCAGGAACTCTCCCAAATTACAGTTTGGCACTTATGAATAAGGAAGATATTATATAAGGAGATAGAGATGGACCATTGAAATCATAAAGGGATCCTATGCTAAATATTCGGGTGGGCAATAATGAGTTTATAGTTGTTAGTATGGAAAATAATACAAGGATTAATCAATAATACAAGAATAAACTCTGTGTTTGATGTATTCACAACTGTAACCCTACCTTTGTCCCACTCTGTATGTATATTTACACATACTAGTAATAATCATTATCAATTTAGTACAATTGGTAGTTAAAAATAGAAACTAATTTTCTTCTAATTAAGAAAACATGGAATTCAGTATTCTACCTTACAGTTATTTATTCTCACATATGACCATGCAGATCATGGTTTCTACACCTTCAAATCCATAGCAACTCAACACATTGATCTGGACTGTCACTCCTATCAGGTTCTACATTAAGTATTTAGGGAATGGAATGAAATCTTTCTGCTTATTTTGAACAGAGTGTGGTGAGTTATTACTACCAGAAAAATTCCGAGGACCTAGAAAATACAGTCTTCTTCCAAGTATCAGACTTTTGAGAAACTTTTTACAGGTGGTTCTGAGGAGGTGACAACTTATCCTGATTGTCATTTTCTATTCATTAGGAGGAAGGCAGTTTGATTAACATTCATATGGCTGAATGGCTGCAAGGGCAGATTGAGTCACATTTTCCTTAGACAGTTTAGTAAATTATTTTGTACTATGAGGTCAATAGGATCATAGCTTCTCGGGAATATGATCTTGACAGAGTAAAAGCAACTGCTCATTTTCATTAAAAATTCAAGGAACTGTGGATATACTTAGAAAATATCATTCATATATTCCATTCATTTCTCTTCGGTGTAACTCAGGTGCTCTTCTGTGACAGCTTTCCTCAAACTTTAATGTGAAGACAAATCACATAGGTGTCTTATTAAAATGCAGGTCTGATTCAGTAGAACTGGGTGGTAACCCAAGACTGCATTTCTAGCAAATTCCCAGGTAATACTTATGCTGTTGTATCTTTGAAACACATTTTGATAGCTTCCAGGTAATGCGGATACTTCTGGTTTTTAAACAACACAAAACAATGGGGCATTCATGGGGAAAAGGCAGCATTCAACACCCCTCATTATTACACTTTATCATAATTTTGATTATGGGAAGGGGATTTTAGCATTATAATTTCTATTTTTATAAAGGCTTATTGTTAATACCAGATTTGATTAATTACAAAAGAGAATTAACTAGGTTAGATCCTATGTAAGAGTTTAAATATTTTGGCCAAATTTCCTATATTAGCTGTTTTAGTTATTTATTACTGGTTTGATACACAGTGGGTCCTAATGAAGGATTCATAATTTGCTGAAACTTTGTGCAAAAAAGGGGGGAGAAATTAAAAAAAACACAAATGCTTTCTGTGAAATTTTGGAAAACCAGAACACTTGTGCTATAACCTTACACACGAACTTACTTAGTTAGGTGTCCTTGGTCAAACAGATTTGAGCAACTTTTATCTAGTTTAGTATTTAAGTATATAAAGCACCTGTGTTGGGAATGATAACAGTGTGGGGAGTCTGTGTGTGTGTTGGATGTGTAAGTGTGTAAAGCGCAGATGAGATCTATATATACATGGAGATAAAAGAGAAGAGAAAAGAAGGAAATCAACAGAACAAAGTGCATTTCTGAATGCTTCACTCAAGCAGCTAAGGCAGTGGTTCCCAAATTTATTTGGCCTACCGCCCCCTTTCCAGAAAAAATATTACTCAGCCCCTGGAAATTAATTTTTTAAAAAATTTTAATAGCAGTTACTCATCGCCCCCAAATGCACCTGTGGCCATCACCGCCCCCCTGGATCGCTGCAGCGCCCACCGGGGGGCGGTAGCACCCACTTTGGGAATCACTGAGCTAAGGCCAGGAATTAATATTGCCCGCACCCCCCACCCTCCACCCCATTCTCCAGGGCCACAAACCATTGTCCCTTTGCTACCTGCATTTTCATGTAAAGAGAGTCGCCTGATTTGAGGGCCCTCCTTGTCTTTGCCCAGATGACATTGTGCCTCCCTGTAATTGTGGAATTTCATTACATCCCTGAAAGGCAGGGAGGACCAGAGATAATCTTGGTGCTGCCCACTGGTTTTGTTAGATTCCACCCAAACCAAAATTTTAGAGTTCCTCATAGCTTTATGTGTTTGCATTAAAAAATGATTTTCATCAATATTTCGGTTAAGATACAAGAAAACCTTTTAAAAGTATTATATCTATTCTTAGTATGATTCCTTATTTTTTTTCCCTATCAGATTCCCAATGACACAAATCAAGACAGACTACTACACGTTTTAGTAATCCTGAGGAAATGTGTACTACTTGATTCATGCCTGCAGTTTGTTATTTCACTTGCCAAAATATTAGAGAACAGTAGAGAACCATCCTCCAGACGAGCTTGATTTGCAATGACATTGGGGTGATTGGTTGAAAGGCATTTGGGCTGGTTGCACCTCCAAAATGAGCAAACCTGAGGCAGTGTTTCTTGGGTTGGTTCCCAGACCATCTCAAACTGGCAGACAACCTAGAGTATTTTCTGTATCTTTTTCACTCTAGTCACTTATAGAAAATTTTATGTAATATTGAGATTTTTTCCCATGAGCAGTTCTTTGATATAAATGTGCTCCTCATTAAGATCTATTTTTTTTACTGAAAAGTTTTAATGCCTTTAGTGTGGAATCATTGACAAATAATAAACTGAGTATACTTATATTATACAATTTGATATGTTCTGACATATGCTGTCACCAGTGAGACCATCAACCCAATGAAGTTAAAGAACATAGCCACATTCCCCCCGGTTTCCTCAAGTGCCTTTATAATCTCTGCCTCCTGCTCTTCAATGCCTCGTGCCCTGGCTCCTGGCAAGAACTGGTAACCTTTCTGTCATTATAGGTTAGTTTGTATTTTGTAAAAGTTTATGTAGAGGGAATCATATAATATGTATTCTTTTTTATCTGACTTCATTCACTCAGTGTAATAATGTTCTTGGATTTTTAAATCAAAATTTTAGGATCTGGTTTTGTAACAGCCTTATTCAAAATGAGTAGCAATGGACAATAAGGGCTTGCTGTCCTCAAGACACCATCCTCTCCGGAATTTCATGCTGATTTTACCAGGAACGGAAGGATTAATAGCATTCTCCCTGCTCCTGGAAATGTTCTTTTTTCCTATCAGCACACCCTAATATTCAGTTATAGCAAAATAATGTCAGGAGACCAGGACTAATCCCACCATGTTATTTTGTATATTTATATCAGTGGCCATGAATAAGCCCCCAAACCCTAGGATTTCTCCCAAATCTTAACTGTCATGTTCTCTAAGGCCACCCCCAACCACCGTAGCACTAACACAAATCCATGTACTCTCTCTAGACATAGAAACCTTTCCACTAAACAGTCACATCTCATCATGAGAAATAGATTATTATTATTATTATTATTATTATTACTATTACTACTAGAGGCCTGGTGCATGAAAATTGTGCACTGTGGGGGGGGGGGGATCCCTCAGCCCGGCCTGTGTCCTCTCGCAGTCGGGGGGGCCCCTCGGGGGATGTCTGCCTGTGGCGAAGGTGGGAGAGGCTCCGGCCACCACTACTGCACTCACCAGCCTTGAGCTCCGCTTCTGGCTGAGCAGAGGTCCCCTTGTGGAGCGCACTGACCACCAGGGGGCAGCTCCTGCATTGAGTGTCTGCCACCTGATGGTCAGTGCACGTCATAACGACCAGTCATTCCACCGTTCAGTCGATTTGCATATTAGGGTTTTATTGTATAAGATTATTTCTTCTATATGTTTCTGTAAACCAAAAACTGACCCTTCTATAAGGATATTGTTTCTGAACCTGCAGTTATCTCAAGTTGTAGCAGTTTCTTTTCTCTGCAAATCACTGGGTATGGGAATGAATAAGTGTGTGCTTTGTGCCTCATCACAACTTACACAGGACCTTCTCTCCCACCTAAATTCCTCCACATTTCAAGCTCATGTCACCAGGTGATACTGCCCTCTTTACCTCTTCAGGTCAGGAATCCTTAGATCCTGGCGCTGTGTTCCTAAGTTCGTTTGAATGTATTAGCTCTAGGTTATTGTCACTTTTTTTATACTATTGTTATGAAAGTTCTGGATTTCTGACGGTTTAAGAAATTTCATTAAAGAAGGGGGAAGAATCCTTGTTTGTATCTAGAAAATTTAAAGATCTCCAACATGCCAATAAGAAAACACACATACACACACACACACACACACGTGGAATCAAAAGAGTTCTTAAAACTTACATAAGATACAGGTAGATGTATCTTATGCCAACACCTGGCAATCGTAGTATTAGGGAGGAATATTGACTATGAATGTATTCATAGTTTATTGAGATAAAGTGGTTGTTGATTCTAAAACACAAATTCATGCTTGGCTTTTATTTAAAACTTTTAAGCCCTAGCCAGTTTGGCTCAGTGGATAGAGCATTGGCCTGTGGACCGAAGGGTCTCAGGTTTGATTCCAGTCAAGGGCATGTACCTCAGTTGCAGGCCCCTCTCACATCAATATTTTTCTCTGTCTTTCCTTCGCTCTTTCATTCTCTCTATAAACAATGGAAAAATATCCTTGGGTGAGGATTAAAATAAAAATAAAAACTTTAAAAAGTTACACATATGCAGAGCTAGTAAGCAAATTATTTAGCTTTGGTTTGGCTAAGAATGTGCTCTGATTCAAGTAACAGAAAATCTAACTTTCAGTAACTCAAAAAATAAGTATTATTTTTTTCTCACCTAACACAAAATCTAGAAGTAAATGTAGCATACAAGAATTTGGCTGATCAAAGATGCCAGCCTCGGTCTCTCACTGTATTCTTTGTACAGTGTGATGGCTTTATTCATCATGCCTGTTAGTTTTCATTCCCATGACAACTGCTTCTGTTCCAAAAAGTGAATTCATTTTCACGACAGGAGAAAAGAGGGCAGTACCATCTATGTTTGCCCTAGTTATGGGGCAAAAAGAAATATAAGAAAGAAAAGGCTTACTTTCTGAAAAGCTCCCCTAAAAAGTTGTATGCCTCAGTGGCCAGTGTCAAGTGGCCCATGAATATTGAAGTAGCAAGTGACTGAAATCATCGCAGTAGAGTTTAGTATGAGTGAAAGTGTTAATTTCTCTAACTCTTGTCTCAATTTCTAAAACAAATTTATTCCAATACAAAATGAAGTGAAACATAAACACACACACACACACACACACACACACACACACACACACACACACGAGAGTTCTAATTCAAAGAAATGGCTTTTTGACACATTAAGCAATTTGCACAAATATGCAGACGTCACTGGTTAATCTTGCATGATAGAAAGACGTTAGGTTGATTTCTAGTCCCAATATCTTGTTCAACACTTTCCTAGAAGGAATATTTAGGTAATATCACATTCCTGGAAAAATGTCAGAGGTATCCCTAAGAGAAAAATCAATGAAAGACAAGAGATCTTCAAATAAAGGTCTGAACTCCTAGGCAAAGGAGAAATATTGAGAATCTATTTTTGGCATATTATTGGGTCCAGGGAGAAAATCGTGTCATGGAACACCAAGAACCCAATGAGACAGAGAAAAAAGCCATCAGTATTTTAAATTTATGTGACTAAACTTCAATAGGACAGAGTAACTGATTTTCAATGTCTCTTTGGAAAGAGATTGAGCATGTTTTCTTTTGCAATGGCAAGATGTAAATGATATTATTCAGGATAATGTTTTTGCTGTAATTTTTGATATTTTTTTAGATTGAGAGAGGAAGGGAGAGGAAGAGAGAGAAACATTGATAGGCTGCCTCTTCCATGCCCCCTACTGAGGATCAAGCCAGCAACATGGACATGTGCCCTGACTGTGTATCTCTCCCTTCGGTGCATGAGATGACTCCCAATTGACTGAGCCGCACTGGCCAGAGCTGTTGCTGTATTTGTTTTTAAAGATTGAGTTACCGGTAGTTAAATTCGCTGTAGTGGATATTATTGATTTTTACTCCATCTCCTTTCCATCCTGCTTCTATTGAACCTCCACAAAGAGGATGGAGATCTAAAAACTCCGTATCGTAGATTCCTTGAAACTTGAGTCCTTATACAAATTGAGTTTTATCACTAAGACACAGCAACTCATTTTTGAGAAGACAGAAATGTAAATTTCCTATTGCTTTTTACTATGTCTGCTGCCTAGTGG
The DNA here is from genome assembly GCF_000147115.1 of Myotis lucifugus. NCBI lineage: Eukaryota > Metazoa > Chordata > Mammalia > Chiroptera > Vespertilionidae > Myotis > Myotis lucifugus. The sequence goes on along the minus strand of NW_005871202.1, from coordinate 301,959 downwards.
CTGGATTCCTATTCCACATTCAAGCATGTCCAGGGCAATTGCAGTAGTGATGCTGGTTGGGGAGCAAGTGCACAGGGGCGTGGACTCTTTTCACGAGCGTTCCAATGGCAGCCTCTGGAGAATGTTCCTTCAGTGCTCTCAGGAATTCAAAAAGCCCTGAGTTCTTGTATGAAATGTCTTTTTCCCCCTTAATATTCTTTGGATGGTTTAGGTGTCAGACACTGAACCCTGACTGACTCAGTGTAAGTGTGCATGTTGACATTGCAAGTGTAACAGCTGGAGAATATAAACAATGTATGCATTGTAAGGCAGTGAATGTAAAAAACCAAATAAGAAGAACCATTCAATCAAAAGGAAATCAAGAAAAGAGAAAGGAAATATAAGAAATATAGTATAAATAAGTTCAAATTTGAATATATAAAAAGTCTAAATACAATACTATTAAATATAATGGCAAATATACAGAATTTTAGATTCACTAAATTACACTGAAAGAATAGATAAAAGAAAATGCAACTATATTCTATTGGCAGAAAATATTACTAACTATAAATGAAAAATATGTCATTAAAATGCATGAACAAAATATGTCAGCCATGGACCAAATGAAATTTTGTATTGCTGATCATTTATGCAGTTAATAATATATATTTAAGATATATAAAAAAAACTGATAGAAATACATGAAGAAATTAAGAGATACGTAAATACAGTGAGAGATTTGAGAACAACTTTCATGCCTAATTAACCCTTCAAACATACATATTGACACATGAACGAAAACCACCACAAAAACCATGGAGCATCAAAGAACGTAATTACATGGTGGCTTTTGTGGGAAGATATGGACTCCTAAGCTCAGCCTTTGCAGAAAATGCATTTAATACACATTTGATAAATTTAAGAAAGTTAATGAGTCATTTGACCCCCCTCCCTCCCCCCCCAAAAAAAAAAACCAACAAAAAAACATGACAAAATCATAAAACTCCAAACGATAAGAACAGACAGAATGCAGACTGATTAAAGTTAGCAGTAAGAATCTGACTTCATTCTCTTTGGCTTGACAGATCTCTATCAGCCTCCAGGATTGCAATATTCTTTCTTCAGAAAGTTCAACTCTATTGTTGAGATCCTCTAGTGATTTTTTAGAATTCCACTTACTGTACTTTTTACCTCCAGAATTTCCTTTTTTAATTTTTTACAACTTCTATCCCTTTATTGATATTTTTATTTGATGCAGCTATCATACCTTCCTGTACTTAATCATGATTTTCTTTTCTCTCTGAACATGTTTATAAATGCCTTTTTGAATTATTTTTCAGATAAAGCACACATCTGATTATTCTCATTGGCAATTTTTGTCCAATCATAAAGTAGAAAGCTAGCATAGACAGTGTGGCTTAACTGGCTGAGCATCGTTCTGTGCACTAAGAAGTGACCTGTTTGATTCCCCTTCAGGGAACATGTCCAGATTGTGGGCTTAATCCCCAGTAAGGTGTGCAGGAGGCAGCCAATGGGTTATTCTCTGTCATCCATGTTTCTCTCTTTCCCGCTCCCTTCCTCTCTCTTAAAAAAAATCAATAAAACATTCAAATAAATACATTAGAAAGCTAATACTCTCATACACCAATATTATATTGGACGTCCCATTAAATCATCTAGAAAGTTGCTCCCTCCTTCACGTTGCACTAGTCTGTTTGGTTATATGTTTACATCACTAAAATGTCTCAGGCACTTGGTTAGGCACTTCATACAAAACCGCGAGTGAAAACAGTTGGTGCCTGCCTTATGAAGCTTATGCTCTAGACCAGCGGTTCTCAACCTGTGGGTCGCGACCCCTTTGGCGGTCGAACGACCCTTTCACAGGGGTTGCCTAAGACCATCCTGCATATCAGATATTTACATGACGATTCATAACAGTAGCAACATTACAGTTATGAAGTAGCAACGAAAATAATGTTATGGTTGGGTCACAACATGAGGAACTGTATTTAAAGGGCCAGAAGGTTGAGAACCACTACTCTAGATAAAAGTACAAGTGAGTGGAAATGTCAGTGGCAGAAAATGCCAGAGAAGAGAAGTGTATGATGTTATGACATGACAATCTGTAAAATATGCCCAAGTCATGGAGAATCAGAAGGATTGGGAGGAGCTGGAGGAGGTAACCTGTGGGAAAACACTCAAAGTTTCCCCACAGGTAACATGAACTGTGCAGAGTGAGTGCAAAAGAGTAAAAAGTGTGCGTAGCAGGATGTGAGATGAGGATAAGAGAGAAGACAGTGCATGTGTGAAGTCACAGGCAGGGGGAGAGGTTAAAGCATGTTTGCATGGTAGCTTTTGATAAAAAATGCAGTGACTATGTTTAAGAACAGTGGGAAGCCTTTCATTCATTTTTCAGGTGGGATGAGAAAACTCATTTTTCTTTATGGTTAAACAGCTGTGGCTGCATGTGAAGAGTAAAGAGAATTAGAGGGAATGGAAGCAATTCAGCCAAAAGGTCACTGCAAGAGTCACCATAAAAACAAAGGAAAAGCATTTGGATTAGGTGGAGGTGATGGAAATGGAGAACACTAAAAGGTTTGCACCAATATTCAGAATATACAAAAGACAAAATTGATATACAGGAGTAATGGAGTGATGAGAAAGGAGGATTTTAAGGGTGACTCCCAGTTTGGGAAGGAAAGTGGTGAATTCATTTAAAAATAGTGAAATCTGCAAGGGAACCACATTTGTGAAAAAAGCTAATGAGTGTGATATGCTCTATTTAATGTCCCTGTGAGATATTTAAGTGAGAGCATACAATGATACAAAAATATTTACAGTCAAGGTAAAGAGAATGAAGGTGATTACGCCATAAGTGTCTAAGGTCCAAGTATAATTGTAGTGCTCAAAAAGAAGGATTTCTTTTTAAATTTATTTTATTTTTTAATATATTTTTATTGATTTCAGAGAGGAAGGGAGAGGGCGAGATAGAAACATCAATGATGAGAGAGAATCATCACGCCCCCCACTGGGGGCCAAGCCTGCAACCCGGGCATGTGCCCTTGGCCAGAATCAAACCTGGGACCCTTCAGTTTGCAGGCCAACAAGCTATCCTCTAAGCCAAACCAGCTAGGGCTTTACTTCTTCTTTTGAAAGTTGAAAATGCTGTTGCTCAATGTAATATTAAGAGCATGCGTCACCTCAAGAAGAGCTTTAAAAATACTCATTGCATAATTATAATACAAATTCATATTTTCCTTAAAAGGATAATGAATGAAAGCACACACATATTTTAACTACTTCAGAAAAAGCTGTTACTACAGCAAGTCTGCCAAAAAATATTGGAAAAATGTCAGCTTACTTACATGCAAACTCAAACACATCACTGTTCTTTTTGTTTTTTATTGATCACATACATGAAAAGTTTATAATAACCTTAGTTCTGAAAAGCAGTGAAGATTACAAAATACAATAGTGTTATCCATATTTTTAACTGTCAAGGCAGCATATCTATCTTGGAGTGTGTGAAGTGAAAAAATTTTGCCAGTAAAAACAAGATAATGTTATAGCAATATCATTAGTCATCCTGCAACCTTAACTACACTAGTTATATATTATTTACCAGACACTAAATCAATGTTTCGTGTAGCAAGGAAGTGAGGACAGGGTTTTTTACTTTAATAACATTGAGAAATAGTACATATTTAAAAGGTAAATGTCATGAAATTGATTAGCACTCTGAAAATATTGGGGGGAAAAGCGTTTTCCTCCCAAATATCCATTTGTGTTAGGTCCAGCATTTGCCATGGACAAGATGCCAGGACCCGGATGCTTCAGGGTGAAATTCTCGTCCTCAAATTTCCCATGGATGGACTTGACCCCTGTGCCGTCATGGCCTGTGAGGTCACCACCCTGGCACATGAATCCTGGAATGGTTCTGTGAAAGTGGGAACCTTTATGACCAAATCATTGCTCCCTAGAGCTCAGAGCATAGAAGTTTGCTGCTGTTTTTGGAAATTTGTCTGCAAACAGCTCAAAGGAGACGCGGCCCAGGGTCTTGAGGTTTACAGGGATGTTGAAGAACACAGCGGGGTACTCTGTGGCTGGTCATGGGGGACTTCAGGGTGGTGGTGTGTGCAAAATTCTCTTAATGTATTTAGATCTTCGATGTTATTTTTCAGTGTACAGATGTAGATTATTTGTTATAGATTTATGACTATTTAACTTTTGAACTTTTGCTGGGGCTGATATTAATACATTTTTTAAAGTTAGTATTTCCAATTGTACATTGCTAACAAGTAGAAATGAAATTGATTTTTGTGTGCTAACTGTGTATATTGCAACCTTGCTAAACTCATTTGTGAGTTCTTGGGGCTGTTATGCAAGTTCATTTGGATTGTCTACATAGGCAGTCAGGGTGTCCAATATGGAAGCTGGTTTATTTCTTCCTTTACAATCTGCATGTATTCATATCTCTTCATTGCCTTATTGCACCTGCTAGGATTTTCATCACTAGGTTTAGTAGGAGTGTTAAGAGAGAATACCTTGCCTTTCTCTCAATGGAAAATTTTTATAACTTTCCCATTAAGTTTGATGTGAGATGTAATTATGGCCATGTGTTTTTTTCTTCTTCAGACTGTTACTACGGTGGGTTACATTGATTAGTTTTCAAATATTGAGCAGGTCTTGCATTCCTAAAATAGATCCTAGGTGGTTATGCTATGTTCCTCCTTTTATATAATTCCAAATTTAATTTTTTAAAACTTATTGAGGAGTTTTTGTGTCTGAATTCATGAAGGATATTGGCTTGTGACTTTTTCCCCCCCTTTTGTTTTGTCTTTGTCTAGTTTTAGGATTAAATGAATCAGGGGTGTTCTTTTCTACTATCTAGAAGAGATTGTGTAGAATCTGAAGTATCATCCTATCTAATAATAGACAAATAGGGTAATTAACCATACCTCTGATACGCTTCCCATTGGCTAATCAGGGTGATATGCAAATTAACTGCCAACCAAGATGGCGGCCAGCAGCCATGCAGCTGAAGCGAACATGAGGCTTGCTTGCTCCAGTGATGGAGGAAGCCAAGGTTCCCTGCCTGCCGCGGCCTGGCTCTGAGCTCCGGAAGCAACAATGTTTCAATTATAGAAGCTAAACAAACCCCAGATACCTGCTTTCAGCCAGCCGAGGTCTCAGAGCTGGAGCTGCAACAGTGTTTCAATTATAGAAGCCAAACAAACCCCAGATACCTGCTTTCAGCAGCTGAGGCCTCAAGCTGGAGCCGGCTCTCAGCTCCAGTGACAGCCATAGAAGGTAAATAAATCCCAGAATTTAAAAAAAAAAAAAAGGAGAGGTTGGGAGCTTCAGTCACCCACCAGCCTGAAAACGGCCCTCAGCCCCTCACCCAGACTGGCCAGGCACCCCAGTGGGGACCCCCACCCTGAAGGGGGTGCGACCAGATGCAAACAGCCATCAGCCCCTCATCCAGGCTGGCCAGGCACCCAAGCAGGACCCCCACCCTGATCCGGGACACCCTTCAGGGCAAACCAGCCAGCCCCCACCCGTGCACCAGGCCTCTATCCTATATAGTAAAAGGGTAATATGCAAACTGACCCTAACAGCAGAACGACTGGGAATGACTGGTCACTATGACACACACTGACCACCAGGGGGCAGATGCTCAATGCAGGAGCTGCCCTCTGGTGGTCAGTGCACTCCCACATGGGGGAGCTCTGCTCAGCCACAAGCCAGGCTGATGGCTGCCAGTACAGCGGTGGTGGTGGGAGCCTCTCCTGCCTCCTCAGCAGCACTAAGGATGTCTGACTGCAGTTTAGGCCTGCTCCCCGCTGGCAAGTGGACACCCCCCGAGGGCTGCCGGGCTGCCACAGGGATGTCTGATTGCCATCTTAGGCCCGATCCCCTGGGGATCAGGCCTAAGCTAGCAGGTGGTCATCCCCTGAGGGGTTCCAGACTGCAAGAGGGCACAGGCCGGGCTGAGGGACCCCCCCCCCGAGTGTAGAAATTTTTGTGCACCGGGCCTCTAGTCCTATATAATAAAAGGCTAATATGCAAATATACCAAACAGCAGAACAACCGAACAATCGAACAACCAAACAACCAAACAACCGGTAACTATGACGTGCGCTGACCACCAAGGGGTGCGCAGGGAATATGATGGGCTTTAGCAGCAGGCGGCAGAGTGCAGAACATGGCGGGCGTTGGCTGCGGCGGGAGGTGGAGGTGAGTGGGGGCACCAGACCAAGGCAGGGCACCGATCGCTGTCATCAGTCAAGCCTCTGGTGGTTACTGAAAATTCTTTGTTCCTTGCACCACAGTCCTGCCCAGCGCTTGCACCTGCTGCCAGCGCTGGCCCTGCTCATACCTGCTGCCAGCACCGGAGCCACTGCTCACACCTGCTGCTGGCACCAGGCGCCATCAGCGGGTGTGAGCGGCAGCTGACAGCTCCGATTGCCCCTGAGGGCTTCTCCACCTCCCCCTGCTCCTGAGGGGCGATCGGGGCAGCAGCCACTCGCACTCACTGCTGGTGCCGGCCCCAATCACTCCACTCTGTCAGCGGGTGCGAGCAGCACATGGGAGCAGCAGCAGACAGGGAACCGGGGTCACAATGGGAGGGTTTGGGTGGGGGGCATGGAGGATGGGCCGAGACCTGCCCCTGTGCCCACTGCAGCCTCACAGCCCACAGTTCCTTTCAAGGTGCACAAATTTGTGCACTGGACCCCTAGTATATAATAAAAGCCCAGCAACTGAATGGTGGAACTACAGGGGCCCCTCACCCGGCTGGCCCTGCCTCGGAGCACCCCCCCCATCGGGGGTGGGGCTGGCCAGCAAGCCACCCACAGCCCCTTGCCCCAGCTGGTCCTGCCCCTGAGCGGCCCCCAACACCCCTGAATCACTGCCTGGCTCCCTGGTGCATGTACATTTAGTGAAAGCACAAGGAAGTAATTACTAGTCCCTTCTGTCCCCATCCAGAGTCTCCAGAGAGCTCTGCTAATCCTGCAGCCAAGGTGTGGAATTCTCCCTCCAGGGCCGGCACCCCCAGGAGACCTTCCACGTTAGCCAAAAAGGCGACCTAGGCATTAACGGGATGGCGGCCCTTTGCTGAGGAATGTAGAGGCTGCCTGGGGATTTTGTGAAATTGCGGTGCCTTGCAGATTAGGTGAGCTTTCAATCTCTTTTTAAAAAGGGGCAGCGAAGAGGACCCGCAAGCTGCCAGGAGCAACAGCGAAGGGTAGGCACATTCAAAAACAGAAAAACTTTTAAACAAACAGACATGAAGATCATATTGGGAAACTGAGGGCAGAGCCCCGGGAAGAACGCAAAAATCATTAAAGGGCCATCATCCATCTTGATATACGTTTGCAAACGACACATAAACAACTTCATCTCATGGCATGTGAAATGCAAAACAGTTCTGGTGTGGGTTTTCTTTTGGCCATCCTTTAAGTATAATTAGATCCAGCTGGGGGAAAGCTATAGCTTCCAGCATTAAACCCCTGGCCAGCCCCGCCCTATGGGCTCCCATCTGGGCAGGCCCTCCGGACCCCACTGTGCACGAATCTGTGCACCAGGCCTCTATTTTGTTCATAAAATAGTTGATGAATCTTCTAATGCAAATATTGTCAAGATATTGTTTTGCACATTTTTATAAATTCGGTCTAATAGTTATATTCAGATCATTTGTTTCATTTTGGGCTGCATTTTGATAGTGCGTAGAGTTGTTTATAGCAGTAATTAGAATTAGCATTACAGTAATATTTATTTAATAGCTGCAGGGTCTGTAATGAGACCACTTTTTTATTCCTGATTTTTATAATTTGTGTTTTTCTTTTGCTTTATCAGTCTTGCTAAGAAGTTTACAAATTTTATTAATCTTTTCAAAAGAAACCAATTTTGTGTTTTCCTCTAATTTCATTGACTTCTGCTTTTATTTTTATTAAATGCTTTGGCTGTATTTGGAGTAACTTTGCTCTTTCCAGGTTGTTAGGAGCTCTTACATTGCCTCAGCTTTTGAAGACTTTTACCTCCTCACCAGGGACATAGCCACACATGGGCAGATTGTGGTCAGCCTGGTGATTCACAAACAGCCTTGCTTTTCCAAGCTCTCCCACTGCTATCTCCTCCTTTCTGTGCTTTGCTGGGTCTTATGTTTTAGATTATAATCACTGCTGTGATTGCAGCCCAGAGTCTGGGAGACAAAGGGAAAGAAAAAAAAAAGCAGTGTGTTGGATTCCACGTTATTGCAAACACAGCCTCCGTTTAATTAGAAATAAGTTAAACTCTTCTAGAGTTTCTGCCTCAGCAGTCAGCTGCGTTTGTTGCCACTGTCACACCCAGCATCAGGTCGCCTGGGAATGGGGTGTAAGTCTATACAGAAAAAAGGGGAGGAAACATGGGGGCTTGTTCTCACTCTCTGCATTTAGGGGTTTCCTTTCCCGTTTCTCAAGCTAGAACCAGGAAGTTTCTCTGAGACCTCTCTCTGCAATTCTCAGTTTCAGGCAAGTGAATGCCTGAGGGGAAAACATGCAAAATTTACTACCATTTCTTCAGTTCTGTGGATTTTGATGCTTTCCCCAACCTGCCTGCTGATATCTAAGTTAGAGAAACCTCAAAGAGTTGTTCAACGAATTTATTTAGATTTTATAGGTGCATTCAATGTGAGAGGAATGTTGGTATTTTTTTCCAGAATAAGAATTTCTTGCCTGGCCTGTGTTGCTAAATGGTTGAGTGTTGACCTGTGAGCAGGGAGTTCTCAGTAGGGGGCAGGCCCATGCCCTGTTGGCTAGCCTGATCCCTCGTCATTGATGATTCTATCTCTCTCTCCCTCTCTGAAATCAATATATATATATACACATATATTTTTAAAGAATGTCTAGTTTGACCATTTCCTTAAAAAGAAAAAAAAAGTATTATGAAGTATAGTCTGTATATTTGAAATGACATCATTTTCTAAACTACAATATAAAAACCAAATAATCCTTGGCATTACCAGGTTCTTGTGAAAGAAAATGTTTCCAGTGGCAACTACTAAGTAAACACAGACTTTAAGTTTTTCTCAGAAGCTTTACAGCTCTCCTCAACTTGAGTTCCTGATGACTATATTCTTATTTGTATAGATCCACGGTCGGCAAACTGCAGCTCGCGAGCCACATGCGGCTCTTTGGCCCCTTGAGTGTGGCTCTTCCTAAGCCTTAGGAGTACCCTTATTAAGTTAATAACAATGTACCTACCTATATAGTTTAAGTTTAAAAAATTTGGCTCTCAAAAGAAATTTCAATCGTTGTACTGTTGATATTTGGCTCTGTTGACTAATGAGTTTGCCGACCACTGGATAGATGACCTAGCTCAATGAAATATAAGAATCCACTAACTGTAAATTCTTTCTGTTTTTATTTTTATTTTCTCCTGACATCTTTATTTTACTCCACTTTTCCATTTCTTCCAGAGAATGTTTCTTACTATTTATCTGCCTAATCTTTTGATCCTCTCCTTAATGTCTTCTATTGGACCTCCAATATTTGTGGTTTTTTTGTTTTTTTTAGAAAGGACCTCCAATATTTGGTTCTTACTACTCCATCATTATCTATATATGTTTGTTTCCCATACTATCTATCTATCTAGCTAGCTAGCTACCTACCTACCTACCTATCATCCATCCATCTATCCAGGTAAAGATACAGACATAGATCTTCCGTAATCTCTGCATCTATATTGTCTCAATTTGATGCCACTGAAGGCAGAAAATCCTTATGTGGGCCTCTATTTAGTCTGAATTTCAGCTGCCACTTACTTACATGTTAGAAACTTTTATAATCTCTATCTTTGGTTTCCAATTTGTATGTAATAAAATCAAGTTTAACTTTAGCCTGTTTTCACTTAAATATCTTTGAATTGCATTACTTGACATTTATTTTATTTTCTGTTGTATTGTTTTCTTTTGCTTCTTGAACAGACCCTTCTCAAGCCAAGGGTTGTGTATTACATATCTGATGAATTTCATTGTCCGAGGAAGAAAGAATCTTATCTCTTGATGTCTCATGTTATTGTTATTCTATCTCTTCTGGATAAAAATTTTTTAAACGAGTAATCTTGTTTTGACCCCTACCAGTTTATCTTTCATATTTTAAAATTCCTTCATGCTCAAAATTCCATAGTGAGCTGAAAGAAAACACTTTTTAAAACTATAAACATAACAGCAAGTATGTTTCTCATATGACTATACATTTTAAAGGAAATGATTTCTTCCCTTTTTTCTTATAGTTAGAATGGAATCTGCATTTATAGAAAACCCCAGCTCTGCTTATATTACCAAACATGAAGCCTCACCTAGATATTTGATTTATTATGTTGTCTTTTGGAAAAGACGTCCTTTAAAATATCCTGATAGCATGTTCAGCACATCACTACCTTAAATTCTGATTTGTAAACAGGTTTATGGTGTGTTTTTCTTGTAACCAGTTTTAATGTTAGATTTCTTATTTCATACACAAAAGTAAATTAATGAGCCATCAAGTAGTTAAGATGTAAAATGCATTGTGGAGAACTATATATACTCCTATTTGTAAAGTCAGTAGTATTTGTAGATGATGTAAACAATAATAGCCCTGTAAAAATAAAATTAAAAAGATAAAGTTAAATATTATGTCAAAGATGTTTGGAAAATGTTTATCTTACAGAAAGAAATATAAACTCTGACAGTTTCTTCAAATTTTGCTGTAACAAATATTTTGGTACCAAGAACTATTTAAGCTTACTATTATGTTTGTAAATAAAAAAAAGTATTGCTCTTTTCTTGAAATTTATCTCTTTAAACTGTGAGATAAAACTGCAGTATTTGCATTTTTGCAAATCTGGTTAGAATAGCACATTAATTTTGCTAGTTTTGCTGGCTGTGCATAATTTTTGCACCACTATTAATTTTTGTAGGTGTATGCAATGATATTGTTCTTTTCTTCATTTTAAAACTGTTTATTTTTATATATATTTTAAAGAGATGTGTCATGAGAGATAATCCATTAGAGGGAAACACATATAAGTTAAACATGTTAGAATTTATGTATAAAGATTTTGGCTTAATCTTGATGTTATTGATGTCTTATAACACCAAACAATAAAGATATACACTAAATAATTAGGTATTAAAAACTTTGTATAGAAAAAATATAAAAGATAGCAAGGATTAGCTTGTTTTCTGATGTAACCTCTGTACCTAGAACAATATCTAGCACATTATAGGTGTTCAATAAATATTTGTTTAATGAGCATTGTTAATGAAAATAATATATTTTCTATATTGACAAAAATTAGAGTGAAAGCATTAAAGGTGTGAGGATGTTTACATATACTTAGAAAACTAATACAGTGCATCTTATCACAGAAAAGCTAAAAATACTAAAGAATTAGATTTTAGCAGGTCATTCATAATTTAAAATGAAGCTATTGTTTTTCTTTTAAAGTTCTAGAAATAATTCAAATTTTTAACTTAGTTTTTAGAGTGGAACATTGTAAAATGGGTAACTACAGACGTGAGCTTTCTTTAGGGATGAGAGCCAGAATAGTCAGATTTTTGATATTTTCAAAGATACACTGAGTTGAACATACACAAGCAGAAAATATGAATCTTTAAATCTGTAAATAGTAGACTTGGCTTGCAAGTTCAGTGAATTCTCCAGACTGTATTAATATCAATATTTTCAGGAATGTGTAATGTGTTTAGGAGAAAATATAAAATATTTTTAAGTGTATGCAATATATATTATTTCTATACAATCTGTGGGATAATGTAAAAAAAATAGTGTTAACTGCTGAAGACTTTGAAGAGAATTAACAGAATTGGAACAAGAAAAACAATTCAAATCAAAGGGCAAGTGATTGGGGGAATACAACTTTATACTGTTGAGTTTATTGAAAGTGAACAATGAAATATTGATTGACAAGAAGCGAATCAAAGCCTTCTATCAATCCCCAGAATTCATGGAGTGATGGAGATACCTCCATGCTGACACTGACAAGGCTGCTAGTATTTCTAAGCTTTTTCTGATATTGGTTCTTACAGAAATGACCTAAATACTGCAAGTTAATAGAATAGTGATAAATTTTTTCATGCTCAATACCGTATAATATTAACAAGATGGCAAGCCTCTTATTATTTTGCATATATACTTAAATGTTTTACCTGAATATTAATTTTCTTCTTTCTTTACATACAAATGCTTCCCCACCCCCCAGAGTGTTACCGGCAGAATGTTCAAATGCTCTTAGTAATTACATATTGCCTGACAAATGTTTGTGAATAAATTTCATTGTAAGATTTAGATAATTTGTTGTCATATACATTATAAATTATATTATAAATAATATTTATTTATCTATATATATATATAAAGAGCCAGCGACCAGAATGCCGGAACAACTGGAACAACCAGTTGCTATAATGCCCACTGCAGCCAGCGAACTGGCCTGATCTGGGGGTGGGGCTGCCAGCCAACCACCCATGGTCCCTCCCCCAGCCACTGGCCCCAGATAGGCCCCCCCACCCCATTCGGGGGTGAGGCCAGCCAGCCCATCGCCCACAGCCCCTCCTGATGGCCAGCCCCACCCCCAATAAGGGGTGGGGCCCACCAGCCAGTCACCTTTTGCCCCACCCCCCCAGCCATCCCAGCCCTGATTGGCCCCAATTGAGGTGGGCTGGCCAGCCAACCTCCTGCTATATCCTCCTCCTGACAGGCCCGGCCCTGATCCACCTTGATTGGGGCTGGGCCGGCCAAAACCCACCTGTGGATAAATTCGTGCCCTAGGCCTCTAGTTTAGACATATTATCATCCTGAGATATATGAATATATATATTCAATGGTTCAGTCTCAATACATTGGAAACAAACCAAATAGAATTTTACAGGTAGATACCCCAAAATTAATCTCATCAATTAATGGATACATTTCTAAGTATTAATTGTGGAGATATTTGAAAAATACCTGACTAAATGGAATAACTTAATTCTCATATTCATGATTTATAGTTTAGTAAAATTGTGATGATAAATTTAAAAACTAGTCAGTCTTCTGGTGAACTACCATGATCAGTAAGGTGTTGTTTTTCAAAAATATGACATTTCCCATTATTTTCATTGATTATATTTTTAGTTTAATCATAGTTTTAGGTATTTCACTCCAGATTTAAAAAACAACAACACTGTCATGTATTCATTTTTCTTAAAGTAAATGTATCTTATCCTGGGTATGTTTTCTCACTATAATTCTATCTTATTAAGAAATATGCTAAATCTGAATTTTGGTTACTCTATGCTTTATATGATAATTCATTGACTTCCTCAATTTACAAAATTTTTTTCATCTCTCAGCTAAAATAGGAATCCACTTAAACTCAAGTGACTGATCATTTCTTCAATGTCTATAATTATATGTACATATTTTGATATAGAGTCTTTCAAATTGGAATTCTATATTGGTGAATAGCAATTTACTTATTGGTAATATTTATACTTGACTAGAAATACCAAAATGGTATGCTAAATTCTATCCAGTTTTTATATACTAGTTTAAAGAATTATAGCAAGTTGGTGCTCGCTTGTCTTCACTATTCATTTTGCCCTTGAGTCTTAGTCTTAAATCTCCACACAAAATGAGAAAATCTGTTTTTTATGGCCCCATAAGTATAGGCCACTTATTTCTTACTCATCCAGCCTCATTTCTCAAGGTATTCCATTGTCTCTGTTTGAAATTTATTTACTTCAGCTCATTGTATAACACCATTCACAGTATCTATTCTTATCAAAACTGCATCTCCATATAAAGGAACCATGTCTACCCTCAGATTTTCTTTGTATAAGATTTCACTATTTCCCCTTGTGATGAGACAGCATGGTGTCATGGTACCTTGAGGACTTCACAGGTTACATAATCCTTATGAATATCAGCTTTCTATTCTGGTGATATAAAAGTCTCTGGATTATTTTAAATATTAGTTGGTACAGTGAGAATAAATCATCCAATATAGCATCAAGGATATAGTAATTACTCAATAAATATCAATTTCCTTCCTTTCCTATTCAATATAGTTGATGAGTCATCAAACCTTTATAAATTAAGATGCATAAAATATTTTCAGAAGATATAGTATAGTGAAAAAACTAAAGACTGACCATATGCAGAAAAAAATAAATGAAAAAAAGATTATATGCATAGAGTTCATTGTCTATTTTATTGTCAACAGATTTTAACTATAGTGGGTTATAAGCAAAACAGTTAAATTACTGAGCCCTCTGATAAGTCAAATAAGAATTAATTGGAAGGCTCCATGTACAGGATATATGGATTACTTATATTCAAAAAATGAGAATTTAATATCATATTAAAACTACAGATATATATCATGTCCTTTGTTTTTAGAAATAAACACTAGGTTGATTAGGTTGTTATAGTACAACCTTATTATTGGTAGAACATTAACTTTAAATTTGAATTGAACCTACAATACTGTTTCTATTGCTGAAGTACTAGTGGATTATCATGATTAATAATATTTCAGGTAATAAATATTCATAGAATGTAAGATTAAAAATTAAATTATATTTTAAACTCTAAAACACCAATCTTTGAATATAAAAATATATTCATTGTGTCAAATTTACATATATATATGTATATATATATATATTTTAAAACATAAATATTACATGATATATATTTTAAAACATATATATTACATGATCTTGTCAGATACAGTTATTATACATAATATTTGGGGGTTAACTTTTTTTTTGTTTAGTCCTCACCTAAGGATATTTTTCCTTTAATTTTTTGGGGGAGGGATAGTGGAAGAGAGAGGGAAACACAGAGAATCATCAATGTGGGAGAAACACATCGATTGGTTGCCTCCTGCACAAGCCCTGACCAGGCCCTGGGCCAGGGAGGAGCCTGCAACCAAGGCCCTTGACCTGAATCGAACTTGGGACACTTGGGTCCACAGCAGTGGTTCTCAACCTCCCTAATGCCGCGACCCTTTAATACAGTTCCTCATGTTGTGGTGACCCCCAATTTCATTGTTACAAATTGAACATAATTAAAGCATAGTGATTAATCACAGAAACAATATGTAATTATATATGTGTTTTCTGATGGTCTTAGGCGACCCCTGTGAAAGGGTCATTTGACCCCCAAAGGGGTCGCGACCCAGAGTTTGAGAACCGCTGGTCCACAGGCTGATGCTCTATCCACTGAGGAAAACTGGCTAGAGCTAACTTTTTAATTAGTATATACTAGAGTAGATCCTATAATCAAAAAATGAATAAATGCCCGTTTATTCCAGGTAAAGAGTTGATATTTTGTAGAGAGAGAATATTTTAATTAAGATTTTGCATTTTTCCTGTGACCTTCATTTGTAACTAATTTAAGAATGGGAAATATATAAATAATGAGAAAGAAAACTTTCAATTTTTTTCTTTATTCTTTTAAAATGTCATGCTTAGTAATTTTTAAATGAATTAAAATAAGTCTTTTTCTAATTTTAAAATGTTTTCCTATTGTGTCTAAGTAGTTTTGTATTACAATGTTAATCAAACACACATCATTTAATAGGAATTACAAGTACTTTTCAACATGCCATTGTTCCTCTAACAGCAATACTCCACAAAGATTTTCCAGCATGATGATAAGAATTTTAAATTATCATTTTCTTGGTAAAATAAAAGCTGAAATTCAATAAAGTAAGTTATTTTTTTTGAAAATATGTATGAGAACATATGTTTTCTTGAAAAGTAATGAATCAGAATGTCTTCTTACAGAAGTATTAATCATGATTTTGTCATTTAAAGTAAAAATGAAATTGTGTAACTACAGAAATACATAAATCCAGAGTGTCAGCTGGAAGATACAGATGTCTTACCAGCTGTGGAACTCAGCAAAATAAATTTCAGAAAGCAACAAGAAACTAGAAAGGATCTTGACAATCACACGCACACACACACACACACACACACACGAATTATATGTCTACTGTGAATTTGGATTACTTATATTACTGTGAAATGGATTGCTTATACGTCTACTGTGAATTTGTCTGCACAATGGTGATCAACTTGAAGCCTATGTGGAAAAACTTTAAAAAATTCAAATCATATCAACTTCCACTTGCTTTTACATTATATTTAGATACATTTTTTTCAAGAAGATACATTATATTTTACTGAAAATTAATAGATTTACAGAGTATAACATAACATCTTTCACAGCTTTTATTATTATTCTGGGAATTTTGTGATTTTTGAGGCCCAGAATTTTTTGGGTGCATGTACATGTACACTTTTTTGTATGTACATTATATTCTCATAAAAAGCATAAAATATATGTAGCTTAAATTTTTCCATTAATTAGGATTATAGAACATACATTTGACATATCTGTGCACATTTGTGTAATTTCCTCTTTAAAATTGTATATAACTTCCAAGAAGAGTAATATATAATTTAAATCCAGTGGTTAACATCCTATAATCCTGAAAATTCCCCACATACTTTGTAAATACGTTTGTAATTTAATTTTTAAGCACAGCTCAAAAATTGTAGAAGGAATAACTATGATTTATCCACGTAGAATCATAAATTGACTCAGCAATCCCTTAATGCTCACCTGGAATTGGTTTCTTTATTGTGTTAGCAACAGGTTAGCCCTTTTATAATTTTTACAAGTGGAAAATAACTGTCCATTTTATCTCTTGTAAAAATGTGTTTTCTTTCTGTTTGTACATTGCTAAAATAGCAGTGAAACTCATTTTCTTTTTGACACCATGCTTTAATATTGATATTAATATAATATACTTACTTTAAAGTACAAATTCTTAAACTGATTGTATTTTTATAATTAAGGTAAATTGTAATTTCTCATACTACTTTATTTTCCAAGACGTGTAGATGTTTTCTGGATGGAGCTTCAATAAGTATAATTGTTTAACTGAGTAGTTCCATTTACTTATAACTTCAAGAATAGAACAGAGACTCAAAGTCTCAGGAGTGGAATGTCAGGTGATTGCTGGTACTGATTCTTTTCTGCCATGATAGGCACAATGCTCGATAATGAATAGTTGTTCCATTTGATTTAAAGTCCATGATCATGCCTTGAAAGTTCTTAAAGAATTGATGGGGCCAGATGTTTCAGCAATTTCATTGAGCTGCTATTTTTTGGCTATTCCAAAGCATTTACTGATTGGCAGTGGCTTATGAAATGGTCTATCCGATAAGTTTTGATTCGGGCCAGAAGCAATGTTTACCATAGCTCTTCATTTTTTCAAATACTAATTTTAAACAATAGTGGCTTTATTATTTCTCTAAAACATGAATATCTCCCTATTGGTTACTTTAATTTCTGTCTATTGAAACATTTGTATTTTTTAAATATAGCCTCTGAAGAAAATTAAGACAGTATTGTTTAAATGGAAGTGTAGAAGCAGAAGCAAAATACAATATGTAGATAAATTGGGGCCAGTTAATTAAGGGCTGGGGATCTTAGTTACTAGGTGTGCCGGTTAATAATGTGGATTTTTTTCAATAGATGGAGTTACACATATGTTGATATATACATGATTTGATATGTATGCTATTTTGGTGTATTGACAACAAGCTTCAAAACTTCATATGTCAAATTTTCTGAAGATGTTAACATCATAGATACTTTTACACTTAAAAATGTCGATTTTTGTTTTAAAAAAAAGCATTTGCGAGAATTTTTAATTCATTACTTTATTTTGAAGAAAAGTGCTGCTGAATACTTGGGGGAGCTTATGGTGAACATGCTCCACCTCAAGATACTTGTGAACGCTGGTTTAAATGCTTTAAAAGTGATGATTTCGATGTGAAAGACAAAGAATGTCCAGGTCAACCGAAAAAGTTTGAAGACCAACAATTACAAGCATTATTGGATGAAGGTGTGTTTTAAACTCCAAAACAACTTGCAGAAAGATTAAATGTTGCTCAGCAAATAATTTCTGATCATTTACAAGCAATGGGAAAGATTTTAAAGGAAGGAAAATGGGTGCCACATCAACTGAACGAAGGACAAATAGAAAACCAAAAAGTCATCAGTAAAATGTTGCTTCAAAGGCACGAAAGAAAGTCTTTTTTTGCATCGAATTGTGACTGGCGGTGAAAAGTGGATTTATTTTGAGAATCCCAAATGCACAAAATCATGGGTTGATCCAGGTCAACCATCAAGATCGACTGCAAGGCCAAATCGCTTCGGAAAGAAGACAATGCTCAGGTTTGGTGGGATCAGGAACGTGTGGTGTATTATGAGCTTCTAAAACCTTCCAAAACCGTTAATACTGATCACTACCAACAACAAATAATCAATTTGAACCATGCTTTGATCGTGAAATGACCAGAATGTTCCAGAAGACACGGCAAAGTAATTTTGCTTCATGATAACGCACCATCACACACTTCAAAACCTCTTAAAGACACCTTAAAAGATCTTGCCTGGGAAGTATTAACCCACCCGCTGTATTCACCAGACCTTGTTCCTCCAGATTACCACTTGTTCTGATCTATGGCACACACACTTTCTGAGCCGCACTTCAAGACATGAAGAAGTGGAAAATTGGGTCTCTGAATGGTTTGCCTCAAAACAAGAAAAGTTCTATTGGAACGGTATCCACAAATTACCTGAAAGATGGGGAAATGTATAGCTAGTGATGGACATTACTTTGAATAAAGCACTTTTGATGTTTCTCTTTAAATTACAATGTTTTCTTTGATTACAAAATCTGCATTATTAACCGATACACCTAGTACTGTCTTCAAATGACATTGGTGTGCATATGCATACAATTTTGTAAAAATAATATTCAATAGCTTAATTTTCTTGAAATATGAAATATGTTACTTAAACGTATGGTAATGATGTCTGCACAACAATGTGAATACACTTAATGCATTGGAATATATACTTTAATAAGCTAAAAATGGTAATTTTATGTATATTTTCCACAGTTAAAAATAAAGAGTAATATTTGAAAATTAAACTCATTGAATAGTGTCATTCACATGACATATCGAAGATACCTGTCTTTAATCAATTTGCCCTTGCTTATCATTTTGCATGTGTTTTCCACCTTATGTAGGTCACCCTAAAAGAAGTTAAATGAATTGGTAAAAGTATTTTAAATTTTGTAAGCAAATTATGTATGAATCTATTTTTAGTATTTAAATATGCTCTCATTTGGATCTTCAAATATATCACTTTCCCTCAATTGCCATCTTTTAGACTTGCAGCTGTATCTTTTTTTCTTTTCCTTTGTTTTGCTTTTTTATTCATATCAGGTACTAATTTCTCTCTTTTCCTTATTCTCTCTGATCTTCAAAGATCTACCAGCTCTCTTCTGCCTCCAGGCTTCTCTGCCTTTCTCTGCCTTATGTTCTACCTATTGTCTCCTGGACATCATTTCCCTTCCGGGCACTTCAGCATTGACACTCCTAGAGTTTGCATTTTCTTTGCCTTGTTTTCTTTAACTCTATCCATTCCATTTCCACGAAAATATAATGATCCTATTGATTATTTTTTACTGTTAAAAAGAATTATATTTTTTTTTACTAATTTTCCTTTTTTTCAATTGAAATGAAAATCATACCAAGCATGAAGATAATTTTGGAACAGAGAAAGGTGACAGGCAGCAAACTTCTTGTGCCCATATCTTTGCTTCTTTGCTTGTCCTGAATGTATTGATTTTATGGAATGGCTGACCTTGACTTGCCTCTGCTGACCTTACCTGTGGAAGAACACGTTTCCTCTTTTCATTCCTCTCATTTGCATACTTTTTGAAGTCTTAAGCATGCCTCTTCAGCAGGAAAACTGTGCTAAGTTAGATAGTTATGGAGGTAGCATGCAAACTACTTAAGGAAAGATACATAGACTCAAGCTCCTTGGGATGAAATTCTGGTTCTTATGCATGGGTGGGCAAAAGTAGGTTTATAGTTGTGAGTACATGAAACAAAGTTAGTAAAGCTATTGTAATTTAACATAATCTGCATGTCGTTTTCCGTAAACACAACTATAAACCTCCTTTTGCCCAACCCTGTATATGACGTGAACTTGAACAGATAAATGTCTCAGTGTCTCAATTTTTAGTTTCTTTGTCCTTAAATAGAATAATAATGTCCAGGTAAGTGTTTTGAAAATTAAATCATATGCTCAACTGAAATTCTTAAAAGTTGGCCTAATCTCAGTTGTTCAGGTTTCTGTAACAAAATACCAGAGTGAGTGGCTTTAGACAAGAGATAGTTATTTCTCATGGTTCTGGAGGCTGGAAGTTCAAGATCCAGGTGTGGGAGACGTGGTGTTTGGTGAGGGCCCACTTCCTGGTTCATAGATGGCCATCTTCTCACTGTATCTTCATGTGGCGGAAGAGGTGAGGGAGCTCTCTGGAGTCTCATTTATAAAGGCACCAATCACATTAAGGAGACTTTACCCTCATGGCTAACCACCTCCCAAAGGCCCTGTCTCCAAGCCCCATCACACTTGGAATTAGATTTCAACAGAGACATTTTGGAAAGACACAACATTCAGCTTGTAGCAATCTTACAAAGAGAATCAGCAAATGTTTATTATTATTAATTATTTTATTATTGGTTATTATTATTTTATGCTAAGGCAGAAATCTAAAAGGTACCCTAAAACCACAACATAGATGATTCAAGCATTTTTAGTATATCATATTAAATATCACATTTGTTCCTTGTATGTAAGACCCAATGAGGCTTTAAACAATCCACATTTTTAAAAAATATTATTTATATGTGTGTGTGCGTGTGTATGTGTGTGTGTATATAGCATTTATAATTTCAAAATGTTGAGTTATATGTACTTTGACCATGAAAACTATTTTAAAAGTATCAAGAATAGAAAATAACTACAAAAATAGTTACAACACTATTTTTTTTTAGCAAGAGTTAAAGCTACTTGAGAAAAGGCAAAAGTTCTTACTTTTTTGGACAGCATATGAGATAGATTATGCAACATATAAAACATTTATGAAAATTATATCACTTTGATATTCAAATGCAATTTGGTATAAAAGGATAAGGGACATTTATGACTAAATAAAAATGTATAAAATGCATACCCAAGGAAAAGGAAAAAGTTGGCAAAAAGAATATAAAGGTAGTTGTTTATAAAGGAGGGGTATTTATAAAGATAACCAGTGGTGATATTGCTATGCCAGTCAACTACTATACTGGACCCAGTTGCCAGAAAGCTTTTTTTCCCCCACTTCCAGGCAATGTTGTAGAATTGGTACAGTCTGACATCAACTGGGATGTATGATAAATACATCCGGTAAGCCCTCATGGCCCAGGAGATGGTCTGTGGAGATATAAATAAAATGTACCCTTATTTGAGAGAACATTATTTTCTAAAGGAGAAACAAAATTCAAAATTCAAAAAGATGATAGATACATACATAGAACTCAGGTAATAATGTCTAAGACTGTTTTTTTTTCCTCCATCTTTGGTTGGAATGAAAATTTCCTGAGTTAAATGTAGTATTTATGCAAGTTTCACATTGATGTTTTATTAATCCATGAGTATGTGGATTAATCACTTCTTCCAGTGGCATTCCTGTCGAATTGAATTGTTTTTAAAAGAAAATCTACCAGGCTGAACTTGTAAGATAACAAAAATCAACCTAAGATGATAAACTTTCCAATGCTCACATGTAAATATGTCCATTGATACATTTCTTAAAATGATATATAATCATGATGCAAAAACTGAATCACTTTATAACGTAAAATGACCTGTGCATATAATATTAATAACTTTTTAAATGTTCAAATCTATTTGAGCCCTTTAAGTATTTTATCATTGAGTTCAACTAGTGCTATGGTTTAATAAAAAATATTACTATAAATGATAACATAAATGCATTACATTGATGATGCATAATATATTTTCTCTCTCAATAATTTGATTACAATATACCCACCATGAAAAAGACATTATATCAAAACTTTTCCCACTCTCATCTACTGGTGATGGAAATAAATTTATTCTTCATAGTTCAGCAGAGATTATTGACTCTCATGTCCCATTTCAAACAGTTGTAGGTCAAATTAAATAACTAAATTGTATACTATTAGGAAATCAAATAAAAACAACAATCAAAACGAGATTTTCCCTGATATTTCAAATAGTATATGATAATTATGAGCAATGTGCACTACAGGTATGACTGACTTTACTTATTTTAGTTTGAAGTGAAACACTTCTTAAACATTTATTACGTGCAAAGCAATATGCCAAATGCCAAAAAAATAATAAAGGCGGCACTGTATTTTACCACTGTAAGTCTGTGAGTTCAGCAACAGCTTTGTGAGCACGAACTAGGTGCTAAGCATTCACTGTCTGTGGAAGAACAGAATAAACTAGATGTGGAGGCGATCCTTGCAAAAATGACAACCATGTAAATTCCAGGCAGTGACGGTCTGTTGGGAAAAGCTAATGACTACCTCAGGCAATGATACTCTCAGAATCATGAGAAAACAATAATAATAAGTGTTTATATTACATTACCCCTTGAGTTAAAAAATATTTTTTCTGTAATTTTATAGATGCTATTCACTTTCCCTGGATCAGTAATGCCAGAATTTGAAAAAAATATGGTTTTTTCACAGAAGTGTATATATATATGTGTGTGTATATATATATATATATATATACACACAAGTTCTAAGTTATGTTTACTCAAATACTAATTAATTCAATTAAAATTTTATCTATTAAACAGAATCAAAACCTGGGGTTCAGGAGAATTATCAGTTGACAATTTTCTTTTGAACCTGTATAGGATATGTTATGTAAGTTACTCATCAATAATTTTTTTTTCTCGGGAGAAATAAACAAAACTGAAAAGCATTTGTTAACTTGTTGGATCCTATAAATGTCTCATAGAAAACAAAGGGTTTGTAGATTCATTTTCTCCTCTGGCACATGGATAGGATTTCTTAGATTACAGGAGTTCCAAAATGGAAGATGAGGTAGGCCATTCTTCTTCATTGCATGCTCTCACTTATTTATAACAAAGTAATACAAATGGGAAGAAAAGGAGGATAAAAAGGAATAGAATTTTTCTGCTTCCCTTTTTACACTTTTTTTACGCAACCACTGGAATCAAAATGAGGTTTTAGCCGGATCTAGCAATTTTAATGCAGTGTAACAAAGCATGTATAATTTATTTTTGCCCTTGTAGTGTATATTTCTTGTTTCCATGTTCTTTCTTGATATTTTTATAATGAATCTTAAACATATAAACTCTAAATCCAAAATTCTCCCTAACCTTTGACAATGATGTATCTAACCAGGAGGTTATCTCTCCAGCATATCACACAATTTATTTTCCTTTTCAACACCAGGTTCGATATATTATAATAATTAGTTGCAAAATTCATCTGTAAGTGCTGTTAACATATTTGAAATTAGTGTGACATGAAGGAAAGCTTAATGTACACTGAGTTACTTCATAAATTAAAAGTGTGTATGTTTGCTGTATAAGTATATCGTTTCAAACATGTGCTAATACTCTATGAACTAGGAGACCATATGGAAAGTGTTTTAAAGAAGTGTATTGTAAAACATGCCGGGTTTGATAAAGAGTCCTTTTTCCAGGAAAGAAACAATCCCCATGAGAGTAAAACATGAGCAGCAGATAACAATGTAATCCGACCAGAAATATCACATAGTTCAAACTGACAGTTGAAGTATTTAAAGAGGATTCTGCACTGAGGTCATCATTGTTGTTTGTTAAAATAACCTTCACGGTTGTTTTAAGTGTGTGTGTGTGTGTGTGTGTGGGGGGGCACGCGCTTGTACCTGTTCTTTTTTGTGGAGGGTGAGGGGATGAGATAGTCCTTTAGCAATAGCAAAGGCCTCTTCTAATACTAATTGAGTAGCTCTTAAAACCTTTCCATGAGTTGGATTATTAAAGGTACTGTCAACCTGGTTTTCCAAAAATACCATAAATTTTAACATTACAATGAGATACTCAATAATCTCCAGAGGTAGGTGTTTTCCCCTGTGATGTATTGGAGCAGGCAGAGGGCGCAGGAATGGCTGCATTCCCGAAAGCCGCACCGGTACATACCAAACTGACATAGCGGCCTGGGCTTTGCTCATGCGAACTTAGTCACTTATTAATAGTCTTCCCTCCAAATTAGTGAGTTTAGTACAATTTAGCAACATCGTTAATAACCTCAATCTTTACTTTTGATGCCAAAATAATTACTTCATTCCATTACTTCATTCCCTGCTTGCTCCTCTTTGTCAGCTTTCAACTTTAAACTTAAATGTATTGTAATTATAAAAGTATGTCCATTCAGAGTAGTGACACAGAATATTGGTGGGTTGTGCAGCTTCATTTTAGCTTGTCTTGACATCCTCAAACTCTGTTCAGGTTCTTCATTCTAAAATAGAGGAAGTAATTGCGGGAAAAATAATACAAACAAAAGTGCATTAAAATACAGAATAGGCATACTATGTATAATTAGAAATGGTTTTAAATGTAACCCAAGCATTCTCACAAATGTATAAGTAATAGAAAAACATTTTCAAATGAAAACATCTAAAATAATAAAAAACATAGAAAAAGGAACTGAACTTCATGAAATGTTCCTAAATTAAGGATTAAAATAATGAAATATCAAATATATTTCCTATTTAATGAATCCACATTTTCTTTAAGGTATGCCTCTACCTAGATGGGTGGGTGAGTGGGTGGATGGATGGATGGATGGATGGATAGATGGGTGGATAGATAGAAAAGGTGTTTTTTCCCCCACACAGAAATAACTGACCAAGTGAAACAAATATGTTAAAATATGTTTTGTGATGATAGTATGATTGTTGTCTTAACCCAAAACTATGAGTTTTATTGATCATTTGTACCACATTGAACTATTATTCACATATTTTGTCAGTAATGTATAATTTTATTTGTTAATTTAAAAATGTGTGTTCTAATTTATAAGTGAGATTATATGATTGTTTATTTTACAGAAATATATCATAGATATAGGCAAAGACACAAATCATAATTGTAGCAACTGTGATATATTATCACACAGTTAACATGTACGGACCCCTCAGAGCAAGACTTAGGAATTTGCTGGAATTCCAGCGGGATGACATATGCCCCTGTCTACCCATGCCCCCATCCTATCATAAATACATTCTGATATCTGACCACATAGATTAGATTTACCTGCTTTTGGAATTTTTAAAACAGAATCAAAAAGTGTTCCAATTACTACTGCTATTTTAATGAAGTTTAATGATGTTTTATCATTAATATTATAAAATAATTGTGAAGTTTAAGGATGTTCTTATAGTCAAACACACAATTTTCCACTTGTAACTTCTTTACCAGTTAGAAGAGTCAGTTTATATCCATTAGATCAAAATAATATTCTTTGATGTTCCATAATTGCTTACATTAGTTCTACAATATTTGGCATTGATTGACAAAGGGTAAAGATTTCCATTTCTGATGTGTTCCCATTAACCCCTACTGTTTTCTCTGCTATGCATGCATTATGAGTTAAAGCTATGCTATCTGATTCATAAGTATTTGTATGTCTTTCTTATTGTGAATTGTAGTTATCATCATATCAGAATTACTTTGCTGCTTTCTTAACATCATTTTGGGGAATAATTATTTTAAAATTTTCTTCATATTTTTTATATTTTCAAAATTTCTCTAGTTCTCATATTTTAATACAAACACAGATTACACAAACCAATAATAAAAATATATTTTTATAATTAATAACTCAGTAAATTCTTTTAGTGTTAGCCACCTTTAAGATCTGAGGGCAATTTCACTATAATATGTATATTATAAATGACTAGAGGCCCAGTGCATGAATTTGTGCACGGGTGGGGTCCTGAGGGGGGGGTGCACGGGACATGATCAGCCCTCTGGGCGGTGGTGGGATGCCCTTGCTGGCCCAGGATCCAGATCCTTCCTGCTGACACTTGCGCTGGCTGTCGGGAGCCACAGGGCGGCCGCTTTTATATTGTTTCTTCCTTGTGGAGCATCTAGGGAGGATAAGTGGCCTCCACTTCCAGAAGGCCAGCAGCACTGTCAGGATCCTGCCAGTGGCATTGGTCTGTAGGTGCCCGGCCCGTTCTCCGGAGATTGGGCCTGCGGAACTACTGAGTTAGTGAGTGGCTGCCACTGGGCACCAGGACGGGTCTGTCAGCTGAGCAGCACTCCCACTGTGGGAGCACACCGACCGCCAGGGGCAGCCCCTGCATTGAGCATCTGCCCCCTTATGGTCAGTGCATCTCATAGCGAATGGTCATTCTGGTTGTTCTGGTCGTTGGGTCGCTTAGGCTTTTATATATATAGATTACCTGAAATAGCTAGACGCCAAGGTAACTTGCCAGGTGTCCCTTCTTCACAGGTTTTTGAAAGATGATGGCTTTACATCTTTGCAAGCACTTCTGTTTTATCAAAAGTGTATGAGGCAGTAGTACTTTTCTACTAGAACTACAGGTCAAATTTTGATGATATTTTTGTAGTAACAAGTAGCAAGTCTTTGGATAGATGCTGGATAAAAATGTGAAATGTAAAATAGTTGTCTTAGCAGATACACAATGCAATTTATTAACTTCAAAATTATTTCATTAACACACATAAAATCTTTTTAAATTCTGAGATCAAAAAACAAAATTACTTATGTATAAGTTATTTGTACAAAGGCTTTGGGAAACTAATCTTCAAGATCATCTTTTCTAAATACAAATGACCTATATAATTTTTGCATTAGTTTAAAATTAGTATAGAATATTTTGAGATAGCTATGGAAATGCATATTAAATAAATATAATTTGAGCTTTAAATGTTCGTCATATAAAAATTTGTTTTTTCTCACCCTATTCATAATTTTGTTTTCACTTTTATAAAGCTGTTTAAAATACACAAGTAGAAACATAAATAATTTTAGAAGAACTTGAGTATCTAAATATTGTTATGAATATTTTAAAAATATAACAAAATCATAAGAAAGATTGTTTATTAAAGGTCATTGAAGGTGTTATTGAAAATGTTCTCTCTAAAATGTGGTAAATTATCAAGGAATACATATTAAATTGGCATTTAATTTTAAAAAAATCAGGGCCATAGTTTTATGTGTACCATTATTACTTGATGAACTAACTCTTTCTTTCCTGTTCTGTAAAATTAGATTAATAATGTTTCACCATACATTTATTGGGGAAATAAAGTTTGAAAAAATTAAATTAGAAAATGCCACCCAAATATTAAGATGTATTATCTGGGTTTAGTGACGGAACTCCAATTGAATTTATTTAATTACTATGGTCTGTATATTCAATCTATATTTTAAAAATACAATTCCAAAATTGTTAAAATTATGTTTGTTACAATTGACTATATATTTTTATTCAGTCATATTTCTGACTGTCTTGATGGAAATGAGAGGGAAATCATATGAAGACAAAATTTCATGGATTTATTTTCTATATTGTATTTACTTAAATTGAGTTCCTTTATAATATTTTAAAAACTAATAATATTGTTATTTATTCAATATGTAAGATTATTGGTTGAACATTATTAAAATTAATGATCATGTTTTATTTTTAAACATCATTTCTAATAAGTCATATAAAAAATAAAACTCCATTTAGTAACACTTAAATATAGGTGTTATTATATATATATAGTTTAATAATGCTTATTAATCAAAAGATTAAAAATGTATGGCATCAGGATTTTAATAAATTCCTTTAGTAGCGACTTTAGTCTTAATTCCAAAAGCATTTGTTTAGTACATGTTGATAGAAATTAGCTTGACATTTAGACATTTCCCATTAGCCTTAGTAGAATCAGATGAAACTGTTATGTCTATGTACTGTTGTGGGCAGGGTGGGAATGAATCTTTACTCATTCTTCATGTATATTTTCAGTTGTAAATTCTATTTGCATTTTGGTTTAGTGGTAATCACAGGCTCGCGGCTAGAGTTGCAATAGGAAATCTGCAAGAATTTTAATAGATTAGAAAAAAGTGGAAAGCGCAAAGATGGCTGAGTTTCCCCCTAGCAATTTGTGACATTTACACACTGAAAAGACTGGTTCTTTTTGACCACAAGGATAAAATTGTTTGCAACACACAATAGACAATGCTTATTTTGTATTCTGAGATACCATGATAAAGGCTATTGGGGACCTCCCTAGAAAGGAAATTCTCAGGGTGAGCAAAAAGACAACCAACCATGGATTAAATATTTGTTTATCTAAATATGTTAGAATGTATCAAGGTACTTTTTTTTTAGTGAAAATAACTTACTTTTACTTTCCAATGTGTTCAGTGATAACTTGAGGTAAATTAAAAGTGTGAAGAGTTTATTTGAGCAAACATTTAGTCAGATCAGGCTGCACCAAACCCAAACTGGTTATGAGCGCTTCCCTGACAGGCGCTGGGAAAGTCTGTCAGAGAGTAGGTGGGAAGCTCTGGCTCCATTGGCCGCCTGATCTGGGAAGGCCGGGTTAACTGCCATTAGGTGGCTTAACTTTACTCAGACTTCAGGGCATTGCCTCTGGGTTGGGTTTATGTTGACTTACATCAACCAAGGCATTAGAGATGCCTTAGTCTGATGGCTAATTTCCGTTACCAAGTGAATTGTTTTCAAGTACACTGATATTGTTGGAGTCATTATCACTCTGAATTATGCTAGACTGCATGTTTCTACTATATGCAAAAGCAGTTAAGATTGCATACAATGCTGGAAAATGTTGGGGGGAGGGGAATCATGGATCCATATAACCTAATCCTCAAAGTAAAATTTAAGTAAAACCTTAGCTTTTGCTTGAATCCAGAGAAACATCATTTTACTTTGTCAGTCCGACAAAGGCATGAATATAAATTTGCAAATATGTATTACTTAGAAATTTGTTTTAATAACCTAAATTTGAAAATTAATACATATGCCTATTATATCCTGGGCATTTGTTCTTTGATCTTGACTTTTAATTTAACATTATATAAATTTTTTTTGTAGAGCAACTGTGAAATAAGTTTGGTTTAGGTTTATCATACTTGACCTCGATGCACTATTAGGAGAAATGCCTTGAAAAAGCATAATTGCAATATAATTTCAGTGCTGTATTGCAATGAGATGCTCAAGGCAATCGGAGAACAGGGCACTCACATTCAAACACAGAGGTCGAGCCAGGGAAGATTTCTTGGGGGTGAAACTTTTTATAGGAGTTAATTAGGTGCAAAACAGAGAACGGAGAAAAGAGCTCAATCATTTTAAAGAAAGACAGGGAGACAAGTCCATTAGCTCAAAGATAGCCCTCCCCGTAGAACTTTTCTCCATGTTCTCAATTAGTCAGTGATTGCATAATCAGAAGGTGGTGTCCTCCCCAAGACCCAAGGTTTTAAATTAGCATTACTGTTCTGCTGACCAAGACTGTCATTTGGCTCCAGACAAGTGTCATTATGTACACAGTGTCCAATAAATTCTCTGGCCTGATAGGACAAATAGTATGAGCATAACGCCTTCCAATATATGTAATGATGAAACTCTAATTTTGTTATCTTTATTATTAAACTAGAGGCCCAGTGCACGGAATCAGGCACCGGTGGGGTCCCTCGGCCTGGCCAGCGGATATCGGGCTGAAACTGACTCTCTGACATCCCCCGAGGGGTCCCAGATTGTGAGAGGGTGCAGGCCAGGCTGAGGGACCTCACCAGTGCACAATTGGGGTTGGGGAGGGTCCGTGGAATGGCTCCAAGGTGTGTCTGGCCCATCTCACCCGGTCCCGACTGGCCAGACCTCAGCAGGAAGCTAACCTACCGGTTGGAGCATCTGCCCCCTGGTGGTCAGTGCACATCATAGCGACTGGTCGAATGGTCAAAGGAACAGTCGGACATTTAGCATATTAAGCTTTTATTTTATAGGATTCATTAGATGCTCATAACATATGAAAATACATTTATCCCCGTTCTTTTCTCAGGAACTAAGGAAAACAATCCTTTCCTACTGTAAATTTAAAGAAATTGTGCTTTTCTATAGTGCCTGCATACCCCATTTGCTCTATTCCTTTTAGAGGTAAGGTAATCAATTTTTTACACAATATAAACATTTTTGTTCTTACAACCTTTTCTCCTCTTCTTCCCTATAGTTAATTTCCTTCCACCAACAAATTCTTTCTTTGATTAATTTCTACTAAACATTAAGTTTCTACTTTAATGCACTGATTTTTGATAAGGTATCTATGCTCCATCAATCTAAGTTGGATTCCATGTGGCCCAGCCAGTGTGGTTCAGTTGGTTGATCTTCATCCCATCCACCAATAGGTCCTGGTTCCATTACCGGTCAGGGCACATGACTGGATTGTGAGCTTGATCTTGAGTAGGGGGCGTGAAGGAGGCAGCCAATCCATGTTTCTTTCTCACTGATGCTTCAATCTATCTCTCCTTCCTCCTTCTCTCTTTAAAAAATCAATTAAAATACATTTTAAAAATCTACTTTAAATTGGACTTCATATGATATAATCTCAATTACGTTCTTTTACTTTCTTTCATAAAACATATAATATTTAATTGTTTTTTCTTTTATGTTTATGTAACGTATTTTATTTCTGTGGCTGGATCATGAGCTCCATGAGGGCAGCAACCTTGCTCCTCTCATCCACTTCTGTTACTGTGTCCCTTACACTTCAGAGAGTCTCAAAACATATTGCTGAATAAAATGAATTAATGGGTAAAGGGAACTCCATTTTTATTTTCTCTATAAAAGCTAATGTAAAAAATTACTATACATTATTCTACCCAAACACACAAGGTCAAGAGGGAGATTAACTAAAAGTTCTGTCTATTTAATTCTGGGAATATCATGTTCCTCACAATATAGCCTATCCCAACAAATTCTGAAAAGCCAAACATTATTCTCAGATTTTTCCTTTCTATATTAATACATTTACTAGTAGATAATTAAGAGAGAATTTGTATTAGGATAAAGGATGCCTCAGATTATATATTTTCTGGAACGTTTTTCTTTTCTAAGCAAGGAGTACATTCTTTATGAGGGAACAAAATTAGCAGTGAGTATGTAATGTTGTATTTAGGTCATATTGTTACATTAAAATAATAGAAGATAATGAAGATCTTTGCTGCTTTGTGTTTTGTGATTTTATTAGCAAGTCAGTTTTAGAAAGGCTTTATAGGAGAATTTTGCTACTTTATTTCAGGTAGGCAGGTTTTGGGCACTCATTCAAAGAATTATAATCAGCATCTCATTAATGTTGCATTAAACGTATGGATTCTGGGCACATTTTAATTCCCAATAAGTTGAAAGGTAAATTCTAGTATTTGAAAATGACAGACACTATTGTCTTTGTTTCTGACAGCATTTTTTATTTAAGCAGGCCTGTCAGACTGCCTTAAAATCAAGAGGTTGATTTTCTTGGCATAAATAATTATGTTTCTACATATGAAGGGTGATTGCCCCCCTTTTGTCCATCATAGGCATGATTTCAAGTAGGATTCAAATGAATCACTAAAATTACAGGGATGTTATGCTCCTAACAGGTAAGGTACTGTCTTTCTTCTACTTCCTAGTTGCCACAGCTGCTCACCAGGAGTAACTTACCAGGTCCTTTAAAATAATAATGCAGCAAATTTGATTGCACAGTAAATTTAAAAAAAATGGATTTATAGCTAGAAAGAAAAATTTAACCCAATATAATATTTCTGTCCAAAAATTATACCACCAAAAAATCAACAAATAAAAATAAGATTCAGGATATAAATGAGTATCTTAGAAGTCTAGACACCATATTGTGAGATCATATTTTTATCCAACTGATACTTTCTGCCTTTAAGAAGTTCACTACCAATATTGTTTGGAAAAAATCAAAATATAGGTTATTGAAAAGTGAAGGGAAAATATAGGGAACCAAGAGTAAAAACAACAACTTCTGTTGTTATACATTGGGGGATTGAAAGTGATAGTTATTGTATTCGAGTGGAAATAATTTCATGGTCAGTTACATAAGAATTCCATATGTTTTTATTTTCATAGGATGATCTCTTATGTAGGATCTGGTGTTTTCAGTTGTGAGTGAAACTCTACTGTAGACCACAGGGAAGATAGTCAAAGGATTAAGAAGTTCTGTTATACATGGAATGGGTTGATAGCACAGGGAAAATGGACACCAAGAAATAATAGCAAATTCTTAATATTCTTGTCTGAAATATTCACTTTCTTCTTTAATTATCCTTTTATTTTCATTTATATGCATAGAAGCGTTATTTTAAACTTTTGACTCTTGTGGGCAAATAAATGCCTCCTTTCTGATTAGTTTATATTTTTGTGTGTTTCTATGAGACATGAATAAACACCACCGCTAATCTCCAATAAGAGCTCTTGGTGCAACGTTGCCTTGAGTTTAGGGGTTTGAGAACCAGGAATACATATAATAAATAATTTATATTAAGGTGAAGAGAATTAAAAAATACAGGTTACTATAAATTATTCAGTTAACTGATGTTTGGTAATAGGTTAAATTTAATGATAAAATACACTTTGTTATTTTTCAGTTTATTATAGCCTTCATGTTTGTTTAAATATATATTGTATGCAATGATAAATATTAATGCTGAGGTACATACCCTTGACCAGAATAGAACCTGTGACCCTTCAGTCTAGGAGGGCCGACGCTCTATCCACTGAGCAGAACTGGCTAGGACCCAAGTGCCATTCTTAATTCCTCTCTAGTATCCATTAACAATCCTTGTCAGCTCTATCTTCAAAACAAATCTGGATGTGGATAATGCCTCACCCACTTCACTACTGAAATCTAAGTCAAATAATAGTCGACTTCCGCTGGACCTAGAAATAGTGTATTTGTTGCTTCCAATCCCATTGCTACATCCCCCACAGTCTGTTGCCACAGGGAAGACAGAGTCGGTAACCTACTAGGCTTATTCAAGGCCTTATAAATAGCTTGGCAGGGAGGGGAGGGGACCAGTAAGAAGGGCAGGAAAGTGAGGCTCATTAAAGATGGGGTCATTTACTTTAGAATAAAATCTCAAATCTATATAATATCCCATTTTGCCCTATATTACCTTGCTCTCCTCTAACTCCTATAACTTTGAGTACTCAAAGGCAGAGATCATTGTCTGTCTAGATGTGAACTGGTATCCCATGACTAATCATAAATGTTTCTTAGCTGATTTAATTAATGAGCTACTTCTGCAGTCTTATTTACTACTAGAGGCCCGGTGCATGAAATTCATACACTGGGGAGAGGGGGGTCCCTCAGCCTGGCCTGCGCCCTCTCGTAGTCCAGGACCCATCGGGGGATATTCGCCTGCCAGCAGTTGGACATTCCTCTCACAGTCCGGAATCCCTCGCTCCTTACCACCGCCTGCTTGCTGCTCCTTAGTCCTGCCACCACCTCTGTGCTCACCAGCTGTGAGCCCAGCTTTTGTCTGAGTGACGCTCCCCCTGTGGGAGCACACTGACCACAAGGGGCAGCTCCTGCATTGAGCATCTGCCCCCTGGTGGTCAGTGCACATCATAGCGAGCGGTTATTCTGGTTGTTCTGCTGTAATGATCACTTAGGCTTTTATTATATAGACTAGAGGCCTGGTGCACAAAATTTGTGCATGGGGGGGCATCCCCTCAGCCTATCCTGCACCCTCTCCAATCTCGGACATTTCTCTCACAATCCGGGACTGCTGGCTCCTAACTGCTCACCTGCTTGCCTGCCTGCCTGATCGCCCCTAACTGCCCCCCTGCCAGCCTGATCACCCCTAACTGCCTCTGCCTGCTGGCCTGGTCTCCTCCAACTGCCCCCCCTACCGGCATGGTCACCCCCAACTTCCCCCCTGCTGGCCTGGTCACCCCATACAGCCTGCTGTTCAGTCATTTGATCGTCCCTCACTAAACCCCCTACTGGCCTTGTCGCCCCATGCAGCCTGCTGTTCCTTTGTCTGTCTGGTTGTTCGGTCGTGACGGCCCCTGGCCTTTTATATATTAGAATTAGTGGTTCACTTATTACTTAGGTAACCCCTCAATCATTGATTATTTTTTGGTAAAAAACCTATTGTTTTAATTTTTTTCACTAGATATAGACTTTGTTAGTTACTTAAGAAAAAATTAATAAGGAAATTTTTCCAAACTGGTTTAGCAGTGTTTAAATGGAATCAATTTCATTTATTTCAATCTATATTTTTGTTTTTCATAAACATTTATTAAAATATATCAGATGCTATGATTTTGTATTTGTCATAATCTTTTATTTATAAGAATAATTTTTCAAAAAAATTTAAGTTTTATTTTTTATTGAATTTATTGGAGTGATATTGGTCAATAAAATTATATAGGTTTCAGGTGTACAATTCTATAAAATGTCATCTGTATACTGTATTTTGTGTTTACCGCCCCAGTCAAGTTCCCTTCCATTACCATTTATCTCCCCTTTACCCTCTTCTACCTTCCCGCACCTTCTCTTCCCTCTGGCATTCACCATAATGTCGTCTGTTGTCTATGAGTCTTTCTTTGTTCGTTGCTTAATCCCTATGCCCTCCAAGCCCCAACCCTCTCCCCACTGACAGCTGTCAGTCTGTTCTCTGTATCCATGAGTCTGTCTCCACTTCGTTGCTTATGTTGTTCATTAGATTTCTATATGATGTGTACTATATGATTTATATATAACCCTGGCTTAGAGCTGCTGTGTGAAACATTCTATGACTTTTTGTCTTTAAACACCTAAAACAATGAGTGTACTCATTTCCTATTGTTGTGTTGCAAATTTAGTGTGTGAAAACAGCAAACATATTAACTCATAGGTTCTGGGGGGTCAGAAGTCCAGATATGGATTATCTGAGTCCCCTTCCCAGGTCTCACAGACTGAAATCACAGCGTTCTCTCTGGAGCTTGTGTGCTCTTTCAAAGTCATATGCCTTTGATAGATTTCAATCCCTTGTGGCTATAGGACTGAGGCCTCTATTTTCTAGGCTGAGGGCTCGAGGCCATTTTCTACTCC
Organism: Myotis lucifugus; assembly: GCF_000147115.1. NCBI lineage: Eukaryota > Metazoa > Chordata > Mammalia > Chiroptera > Vespertilionidae > Myotis > Myotis lucifugus. The sequence continues at coordinate 266,877 of NW_005871202.1, read as the reverse complement.
CAGAGGCCATTGTCAGTCTCTTGCTATTATCTTTATAGCCTGCTCAAACTTTACATCACTTTCATGAAGGACCCCCTCCCTTTTAAAGGCTCACCCAATCAGGCTAGGACCACTGTTTTAGTTAACCCAAATCAACTCATGGAAGGAATGATACCCCAACACACCACAGGTTCTGCCCACACTCAGAGAGGGCATTGCATGAGGTGTGCACACCAGGAGCCAGGAAGCTGTGGCTGATTTTACAATTCAGCCTACTAGAGTGGGAAAGGGATTCCATCTCTGGAAACTGCAGATGGGTGCTTGATATCTCTGACACAAAAACTGGTATGTTTACTTCCTTAGATATTTGGTAGGATCCACAAGTGAAACATTCATGGCCTGATGCTTTCTTTTGTGTAAAGTTATTAACTATTTATTAAATGTCTTTAATAGATATAGATCTATTCCCAATATCTATTTCTACTTGTGTGGTTATTTCTCTCAAGGAACTTTTTTTCATTTCATCCAGGTTACCCAATAGATGGGCATAAAGTTGTTTATAATAGTTTTTATTATCAATTTTATGGTCATGAGATCACTAGTAAATGGCCCTTCTTTCAGTTCTTTATATATTAATAATTCATATCTTCTTTCCTTTTTTCATGGTTAGCCTGGCTTGATATTTAAAAGTTATTCACCTTTTCAAAGAATATCTTTTGGTTTCATTGATTTTCTTTATTGATGCCCTATTTCCAATTACATTATTTCTGCTCTAGATTTTATTCCTTTTTATCTGCATATTTAATTTTATCTTATTCTAATTTTCTAAGTTGGAAATTTATAGTATTGATTTTAGATCTTTCTTTTTTTTCTAGTATATTCATTCAAAGCTATGAATTTCCATCTAACCACTGATCATATAGCATATCACCAAGTTTAAGTTGTAATTCCATTTTCATTTCCATATTTTTTTATTTTCAGATAGATTGGAAGTTAACTAAGCACCTCATACTATATTAGTTATCTCTTGCTTCATTTCAAATCACTTAAAACTTAGCACTTCAATAGTTAACCTTAATTTTCATGCAGCTTCTCAGGGTTAGGGAACTGGGGCTGGCTCAGCTAAATGATTCTGTCTCCAGATCTCTCAAAATATGTCAGTCTGGATTGCAGTCATCTCCAAGCTCAACTGGATCTAGAGAATCCTCTTACAAAGTCTGTTGCTAAGCGTTAGTTTCCTAATGGATACAGTATTGATCTGAGGCTTCCTTAGGCCACCCAGGTCCTTGCCATATTGACAGCTCCATAAGGATTCTCACAAAATGACAAATTGATTTTCTCCTCGCAAGTCTTTCCACAGGCTTCATGAGCTAAGGAGAGAGATCCCACCATGGAACTTCAGTTTCTTATGACTAAATCTCAGAAGTGACATACCATTACTTTGGCCATATGCTATTAGTCACAGAGAGCAATCCTGGTACAATGTAGAAGGATGTGAACACAGGGAAGTAGAGATTACTGTGGGCTGTTTTGGAGGCTGGGTACATTAGGGATTGTAGTTTGGTGACCAAAGGAAGTTGCATGGGTATTTTCTTTCATTGGAAAACCACCCCAGCTGCCTGATAATCGCATCAGAGACTGTGCAGTTCATAGGGGAAGAGAATCAGTGACAGCCAAAACACAGGGACAGCGAGTCAGAGTTAAATCATTGTGTGGACTGACATCCGGTAGCTTCCTAATGAGCCACTGTTGAATGTATTTTATATATTTACACAAATATGTTTATGCATCGGTGACTCCCTGCCAATCCCTTCTATAAAGCCATGAATGCCAGCAGAACCCTGAATAAGCCCAGTAGGTTTAAGGACTCTGGCTTCTCTGTGGCAATGGTCTATGGGGGATGTATCTGTGGGATTGGAAGGGGAGGAGTTAATTAGGTCATCAGGACAGATCCTTCAAAAATGTGATCAGTGCCTTTTAAATGGTACCCCAAAGAGCTGTTTCACTCTCTTTTTCACAGTGAGGCTACAATGAGAAGTCAGGTGTCTGCAACCTGGAAGAGGACTTTCACTAAACCCTGCCATGCTGGCATCCTGATATCAAACCTCCAGCCTCCAGAACTGTAAGTAATATGTTTCTGTAGTTTATAAGCCATCAATTTATGGTTTATAACTTTGTTATAGTGGCCTGAGTAAACTAAGATAGAAATTGGTACCGAGAAGTGGGATTAATGCTATGACAAATACCTAAACATGTGGAAGCGGTGTTAGAACTGGGTAATGGATTGAGGCTGGAAGAATTTGAGGTGCACATTCTGAAAAGCCTAGATGGTTGTGATGAGTTTTAAAGTTAATTCTATGAGAGTTCAGAACACAAAGTGGAGAGATCTAGAAAAAGGTTACCTCTTAGAGAATACCTAATTGATCATGAAGAGAATGTTGGTAGATATATGGACAAGGAAGGCCATTCTGATGTAATCTGAGAAGGAAATGAGGACAATGGAGAAAAGCTGATTGTTGTAAGCAAAGAACTTGGTTGAAATGTGCTTATGTTCTTGTATTTTGTGGTCAGTGTAACTTGCAAGTGATGTAGTTACATAGGTAGCTGAGGAGATTTTAAACAAAGTGTTGACTAGTGACTTGGTTTCTCCTCAATGTATATAGTAGAACTAGTGATCCGGTGCATGGATTTGTGCACATTAAAAGGAAATTAATTAGAAGGTGGCCAGCAGGGTGGGACTGGGCAAGATGGGCTGGACAGGCCCTGGGACCAACTTCCCGTGGACCCTCCCCAGCTTCTACTGAGTGAGCGGGAACCTCCGGCAGGTGGGGTCCCTTGGCCTGGCCTGTGGGAATTGGACTGAAACCGGCTTTCCCACATCCCCCAAGGGGTTCTGGAGTGTGAGAGGGCACTCTGCAAAGTTGCTGTCATACAGGGTGTGGAACGCAAATGCAAGTGTGCAGTAAACCAGATTAGGAGTGGACAGCGCCCCAGCAACAGCATAACCCACAGCTGAAGGTGGAATCGCGTGGCCCTGTGAGGAATCGGGCTCCCTCCTCTCTGGTTTTGGGGTGCATCACCTGAGAATCACTGCTGCCAAGTCACTACAGCTCGGCAGCTCCTGCGTTGAGTGTCTGCCCCACAGTGGTCAGTGTGCGTCATAGTGACCGGTCAGATGGTCGGACACTTAGCATATTATCCTTTTATATATATAGATGTGAGAAGAGAGAAAACACCTGACAGAGTTATTAAGCAAAAATGAGCTAGAACTTAAAATTTTGGAAATTTCAGCCTCCCCATATTGCAAAAAAAATGAGAAAGCATGTTTGGAAGAAAATACAAAGGATCATGTAGAGAAAGTGAGAATGGGAAATCTAGAAAAGTCTTCTTATAAACACAGCGCCCATCATCTCTACATAATTGAGTGTCTGTCACTTTTTCTAAAGCATTCCAGCACCCTGCTTTTGTTATAGTTCCATGTCTACCTCTGGCCTGTCATGATATTTTTAAATCTAATTTTAGCTCAAACATTCACTTTAAACTCTATGTTTCAGTTTAGTATTTGTTAAGATATGGTTGACATATAACATTATATTAGCCTAAAGTGTACATCATAATGATTAGTATATGTATACATTATAAAATGGTCACTGTAATAAGTCTAATTAACATTTATTACCCCACATTACCACTGAAGTATGTGAACACTTATTTACAAGTGTTTCTACAGGTGAAAGGACTGTATAAAAATGTATCCTTTATTTTGTTAATTTTTAATTGAGGTATAATTTATATAACAAATCTAACGACATTCTGTACATTCTCAATGTTGTGTAAACTTCATTCTATTTAGTTCCAAAGCATTGTCACCATGCCACGGGACACCCTGTACGCACTGAGCAGTTACTCCCCATTCCCTCTACCCCTAGCCTCTGGAAACTACCAATCTGCTTTCTGTCTCTGTTGACTTACCTATTCTGGATATTTCATATAAATGTAACCATGCAATATGTGACCTTCTGTGTCTAGCTTTTTAAAATTTACTGTAATGTTTTGAGGGTTGAGGGTTCATCTGCTATCTGGTCCAGCACTGCATTTGAAGTTTAGGAAAAAAACAAGGAGTAAAGAAGATAAAAATTCATGTCCTCAGAGTTTGCATTATAGTAACTAGAGAAAGTCAGGAATAATAAGTACACCATATAATAATTTAAATTTATATGGTAGGAGGTGATGTTTGATATATAGATAAAGAAAAAGTATAGCCAGGTAAGAAATATTTTGAGAGATTGAGTAGTTGGTTGCAACAGGGATGATTCAGTAATAAGTAACTGGCCAAGTCAGGATGTGAAGGTTGTAGAATTATACCAAAAATGAGAAAGAGGTGAGGCCATTGGTTAAGTGGAGGTGTTGGGGAAGAGCATTAAATTCAGGAAAATTAAGTTCAGCCCTGACCGGTTTGGCTCAGTGGATAGAGCATCGGCCTGCAGACTCAAGGGTCACAGGTTTGATTCCGGTCAAGGGCATGTACCTTGTTTGCGGGCACATCCCCAGTAGGAGGTGTGCAGGAGGCAGCTGATCGATGTTTCTCTCTCATCGATGTTTCTAACTCTCTATCCCTCTCTCTTCCTCTCTGTAAAAAATCAAAAAAATATATTTAAAAAAAGAAGCAGAAATAACAAGGAGTCCAGAGTGGCTGGTTCTAGGATTGGTAGAAGGTTAGAGGCATAGAGGTAGGAGGAGGCATCAATCATGTACAGGGGGGTGTGCTTGCTGTTGGAAGGACCGTGGTTTTTACTCTGCTCAACATGGGGACTCATGGGAAGATCTTGATGTGATCATACTCATGCTCCAATTATGTGTTTGCTCTATGAAAAATAGATTGGGTGACAGGGTAGATTAATATTCAGAGGAGAGATGATGAGGTAGCACAAGGATGATGAGGAGTGCATGTGTTTTCAAGGAAAGTTAACACAATTTGCTGCCAAATTGGATGTAGTGAGAAATGAATGAAAAATGAGCCTGGTATTTTTGGCCTGAAAAACTGAGAAATATAACTTATGAGGAGGAGTGTTTGAATATCCAATCACTGGAGATAGAATTTAAACTGAGTGTTCAGTCTCTTAGAAGTCTTGTGGTGGGAAAGCTTAGGGTTTGCTGTAAAGTATGAGAAATGGAAAGTCTCTAAGCAGGAGCTTAGGCCTGGGATTCAATACTGAGATATGAGTTTATGATACACATTAACTGGGCTGCACAAGGAAATTGCCTGGTGCTGGTGTTCCAGGCGCTAGCACTATACCCAGAGGAAATATAGACTCTTGTAGATTTGGAGTTTAATTCTCTTCTTGGGAATGATCAGTCCCTCAGAGAGTCCCCACAGGGAGGCATTTCTGAGAGTGTGGGAGCAAGAAGCCGGGCAAGCATGGGCAGGTCTTGGCACTGAAGGGGACCAAAGTTTTGCCACCCCAAAATGGTGCCCTTGGGGATATTGATTGTAGGCTGGTTCTTAAGAAACAAACAGCAGAAAGAACATTTGACCGTTCTGTTATCATCATTATTAGCTAGTTATTAATATTATTAATAAGAAGAGAGCAAAGGGGAGGTCAAACATTATAAACATGATCACCTGGGCAGCTGCACCAGGAGGCTACAGATACATGCTCCCCAGGGAATCATTGGTCCATTCCCTGGAGATCACTGGGTGAAGGGGTCAAACAAAGGGGGAGATGGGTGCATGGACAGTGAAGCCAGGGTGATGTAGGGAAGATGCGTGTCTGTCAGTCTAGCCGGGGAGAAGACCATTGGCTAGGAGTGTGGGACCACTGCAAACAGGAACTCTTGGCAGGGTAAAATCCCCAAGGAGGTCTTTCTCTTGCCCCCTTCTTCCCTCCTGCTCTCTTGCTCCATGATCTGCACTCATGTATCCTCTCTTCATAGCCATGTGGCCTTCAGCAGCAACATGGTCCATGGCCATGCAGACCCCACAGGGAATGGACTGCAGCTGAAAACACAAGCTGAGCTAGCCAGCTGCTGGGTTGGATTGCGCTTCAATATGGAGCAGACACTCTGTACAGAAGCCTTAATCCTGGCCCTAGGGAGGGCCAGATTGGGCTTTTTCCATGGTGCGATGGACACAGATATGACCTTGGAGGGGAACTCCCTTAATTTTACATCATCGATAAAGCTTTCCCCAAAACCACATCCTCCCATGGGGGCCTCAGGACATGCTTTTCCTTGTGGCACCCCAGGAATGCCACTTGCACTAATAACACTGCTCCCCCTTTTCTGTCTCATAGATTCAGATGGAGAGTCCTGTGCAGGAAGGGACTCGTTTTATTGTGTGTTTTTTTTTTAAATATATTTTTATTGATCTCAGAGAGGAAGTGGGGCGGGGGGAGAGAAACATCAGTGATGAGAGAGAATCATTGATCGGCTGCCTCCTGCACACCCCCTACTGGGAGCAAGCCTGCAATCGAGGCATGTGCCCTTGACCAGATTCAAACCTGGGACCCTTCAGTCCACAGGCCAACGCTCTATCCACTGAGACAAACCAGCCAGGTCCAGGAAGGGAATCTTAACATGCGCCCCTTAGTGTGGCTATAGAAAGGCTTCAAGCAGGGCCTGTTAACTAGATGCCTCCTTGTCCCATTGTTTCCGGGTGGCCTGGCAGGCCTGTGCAGGCCATGAATTTCCCTGTTCTTCAGTTACCTGTCAATTGCCTATATCTTTTGAAATCTCAGGGCCCTGCCCCCCTTTCTTCTTTGTCTCTCATGGCATCAAAACCTCAAATGCCTGATGTGTTTCAGGTCTCATATCATATGACACCCTCAGAACGTATATTGGTAATAAACTTCGTGCATTTTCTCTGTACTATGCTGCCCAGGTGATCATGTTTATAATGTTTGACCTCCTCTTTGCTTGCTTTTTATTATTAATATTAATAACTAGCTAATAATGATGATAACAGAAGGGTCAAGTGTTCTTTCTGCTGTTTGTTTCTTAAGAACCAGCCTACAGCCTGTCTGCTAATCTGATTACTAGCCCAGCTAGAAGAGTTTACAAGTCAGTGAGGGGAGCGAGGTTATTTTTTTAAACCCCACAGAATGCATTTTCCTAGAACAGGAGTTGGTAAATGATGATCTGTAGGCAACATTCAGTCTTCCTTGCATGTTTGTAGTAAAGTTTTAGTGTAACAGTCACACACATGTGTATACATTTTGCCTGTGAATGCTTTTTAGTACAGTGGCCAAGTTCAGTAGCTACAATGGAGACATATGGTAGGCGAAACCTAAAATACTTACTGTCTGGCCCTTTGCAGAAAATGCTTGCTGACTACTACCCTTGAGGGATAAAGAAATCAGTTCATCCTCTTAAACAGGTGCTACAGATAACATGGTGTAAACGCTTATATTTTCACATTCTTCTCCTTTATTTGTAGCACTTGTCAAACAAATCCAAGGTAAAATTACAGTTTATGACAGAAACCAATCCCAATAACCTTACACAAATAGGACTTGTAACCAAGTTTATAGATGATGGAGCTTCATTAATAACTCATAATTAGTTATTGAAGTAGTAATCTAGTCAACATAGTCCAGGCTCATGGATTAATTTTATACAAACTCCATACAAACTTATTTTGTTAATGAGGTTGGTATAAGGATAAAGGGATACTTTTTTGGTCATTTGTTCCCCTTCCCTTTATTTTCAGATGGGAAGAAAAAATCTAAGTCTGAACATCTACCTCCCATTATGACTCATGACCCTGGCAGCAATGCTCACACTAATAGGAGGACAGTAGAGTCACAGATGGCGATTCCTTATTACCCCTAGTTGCTCAGGCAATATGTCAGGTAGGAGAGTGTGAGCTTGAAAATGAAGTGTTCCAGAACTCAGGAAGCGGGTACAAACCCTCACACACATGCTAAAGTACCAAATAAATCCTAGAACAGGGGAAGTCAGAGGCACAGACATGTTCTAATTACTGCAGCGCGGCATCTGAAATGTCTTTGCACAGAGGATCCTGGCCAGCTGTTCATCTCCATGGAGAGCAGCGAGGCCACAGACAGCAGTCAGGCTACAGCAAGGAGCCAGAGGGAAAGCATCGCAAGCATATTGAGGGGTCTTCTCTGGGCCCTTCCCGACATGGACGGATTCTCACGGGTCGGGAGGGTGACCATGTGGCCCAGGGAGGAGGTTCAGAGAGGCCAGATGTACTTTCCTGCCACTCACGTTCTGGCGGAGACGTTCACATTAACAATATATTTCTCAACACCTGCAACATATGGCAGCAAGTGCATGTAAGGCATTTCATAAATCATGAGTTTTAACGTAGGATCAAAGGATACTTTCTGTTCTTGAGAAGTGACCGGGAAACTAAAAATACTTTAAAGACACATGAGTAGATATTAATTTTGTATATTTTCTATTAAATAATAAAAAAACAAGTGGTGAATAAGTATTGAAAGTAGCTGTAATGGTTGCAGTCATTTGAGAAAATAAATTCAAAGTTTTTAAGTCCCATTTCAAATAAAAAAAATCTTAGTGAGAAAACTAAAACATATAAGTAATTTCCTAGATAAATTTTATATAGATATATATGTTTATATATGTGGCACAAATTTGGGAGTTAACATATAAACATTTAAATGCCTGTGGAATAACATTTTATCTAGATAGGCTATTTGGGTGAGCTATTTAAATAGGATCCCAAACAAGGACATAATTACATACATTATGAAAGTAGAAATAAAATAACAAGGGAAGCACTTTCAAAATTAGGTAACAAAATGTTCAAATCAATGAGGAGGAAGGTAAAAATAAAAGGCAAAAAATATCCATTGCAATTATTAACCTTGTTTCTAAGGCTTTTTTGTCAGAAAGCCATTGCCCTTGTGGTAAATGAGTGCAGTATATCCCTGGAGTAGACACATTGGATTTCACATTTTGGCTCTACCACAGAAAACATTTCTGAATGGGGGAAGATAGTAATTGTCCTGAGCCTCTGAAGTTTCATATTGTAATTATAAGAATTGAAATAGTTAATGAACATAAAGCAAATATGATAGTGTTGGTCATATGGAAAACACTCAGTAAATGTGGGTTATGAGAGTATGAGTAAAAGCAATAGTAATAGTAGCTATGATAGTAGTGTCAGTAGTAGTTATTGTAGTGCATTTTACTAATAATACAGTCATATTAATACACTGGGGGCCCAGTGCACAAATTCGTGCACCTTGAAAGGAACTGTGGGCTGCGAGGCTGCAGTGGGCACAGGGGTGGGTCTCGGCCCATCCTCTGCACCCCCGCTGGACCCCTCCCACCACAGCCCCCGGTCCCCTGTCTGCCAGCAGTCAGGATCCCATCACTGCTGCTCCCACGCACTGATGGTGCTGACCCCGCTCACACCCACTGACTGAGTGGAGCGATTAAGGCTGGCACCAGCAGTGGGTGTGAGCAGTGTTTACTGTCCTGATCGCCCCTCAGGAGCAGGGGGAGGTGGAGAAGCCCTCAGAGGTGATCTGGGCCGGCAGCCGCCACTTGCACCCACTGATGGTGATGAGCAATTGGGACTGGTGCTGGGCGCGAGCTGTGGGTGCGAGCTGGGCCGGCTCCCGTAGTGGGTGCAAGTGGCGGCTCCAGCAGTGGGTTCAAGCAGTGGCTGCTGCCCCCATCGCCCCTCAGGATCAGGGGGAGGTGGAGAAGCCCTGAGGGGCAACTGGGGCAGCGCTGAGCAATTAGGGCCAGCACTGGGCCCTGGCAGTGGGTGTGAGCAGCGGCTCAGGTGCCGGCAGCGGGTGTGAGTACCCAGTGGGACCACGGTGCGCGAGAGCAAAGAAATTTCAGTAACCACCAGAGGCTCGCCCCAATGACAGTGACCAGCGCCCCGCCTTGGTCTGGCGGCCCTGCTCACCTGGTCCACCATCGTGCCGCAGCTGGTGCCCACCATCTTCCACGCTCTGCCACCTGCTGCCGACACCCGCCATGTTCTGCGTGCACCCCCTGGTGGTCAGCACAGGCCACAGGGACAAGCTGTTCGGATGTTCTACCATTCGGTCTATTTGCATATTAGGGTTTTATATATATAGATGTGGTTTTATATAATTGACTATGATTACTAATTTTAAGCTAAATAACATAATGAAATATTACACCAAACATTATAGTGTCTATATGAGACAATAGAATGGCAATCAATGATGAGTAATAATATGAATCATGGTTATATTATGGACAATATTAATAGCAGGAATTTTCAGGATTTGGATATCATTTGTTAGGAATAATACAATTATTCAGGAAAATCATATTAATGTTCTTTCTATCCATCCAAAGAAAGCTAAAATAAAATAAAGCAAAAGATCACTTAAATAATTAAAAATGTTAAAATAGTGACCAGACATAAATTGTAAAAAAAAAACAAAGGGCAGAGCCCAGCCAGCATAGAGCTGTTGTTGAGCGTCAACCTATGAACCAGGAGGTCACAGTTCGATTCCTGGTCAGGGCGCATGCCTGGGTTGTGGGCTTGATCCCCAATGTGGGACATGCAGGAGGCAACCAATCAATGATTCTCACATCATTGATGTTTCTATCCCTCTATCCCTTTCCTTTCTTCTCTGAAATCAATAAAATATATTTTTAAAAAACAAAAACAAAGGGCAGAAAAGTAAATGCTAGTTATACAAAAATATTTTACATAATGGAAAAATCTAGTTAATAATAGCCACCTAGTAAATGGTGGAGCCAGGATTTGAACCAGGAAGTATAGCTTCATAATAGATACTATTAATTACTAAAATATAATGTAGGACTCCTACCTAAGAATCCAGAAGAGAGGAATTGCCCAGTTTCTGCAGTGTTATGTTACTCATCCCAGGACAGCAGAATACTCTATCTACAAAATGAAATATAGAATGTATATAACCTGTAATAATAGACTTGTAAATGCCTGTATTTTATTTTAATATTAAGTTAGATTATTCTATTTTTATAAAGTAAGGATAAATTATATATAAAGTTTGTTTATTCCTTACAAAACTGAAACTGAAACAAAATAATCTATTTAGATTACTGATCAGAATAATATGACTTTGGAACATCTGTGACATGAGAAGTTTGTCTGAATTTTCTTAAAAAATAATATGTAAAATGGCTACATTTGAAACAATAACAGATGCAGAGATTATGGGAGATAGTCTTTGTATCTTTTGAATAAGTTTTCCCTCCTAAGAACTGTAAAACCTCCGCATTAGTACCTCCGGCAATTTATTAACAATTTATTAACAATTTAGTTACAAGTTCACGAAATGCTGTAACTTGAAACCAGATTAATTTATCTTTAGCCATTTTCTTTCTTCCTTGTTTTATTTTTGTTTGTGTTTTACCTTGGGAATATCTCTAAGTTATTGATTTATCCTGTGAATCATTATGGTTCCAATTTCCAATTATAATTCCAATTTCAATGCAGAAATCTACACAATATTTTTCCTACTATATTATGAGGGTGTTGTCTTTTTCCCGATTATTTTAAATCTGCGAAATGCTGAACAATAGGAATTTCTCTAGTATACACTCTCAGACATTCTCCTTAAGGTTTACTTTTTCATGTCTGTTATTCATTTAGTCAAATCAATTTTTATTTTATTGTAGGCTATCTGATAATTTGGATGATAATCATAAATTAGGTGGTTAAAGCATCAAAACCTACTTTTAGTATTTAATTTCTTATCTAAATCTTCAGTTTAAAAAACACACACGCAGAAATACATATTACATTCCATGTTGAAAAATTATCAGGTCTACACCCCCTGTCCACTTTGTTATTGGTGGGGTGACCTCCATGTACCCACCAATTGCTAGGACATGGTCTCTTGGGGTGCCGCAGGAACAGGAATTCCAGAGGCCCCCATGGGAGCATGAGGTATCCCGAAAAGCTTTATCTCTGGAATTAAACCGCTGGTTTCCAAGGTCCCGTCTCTGTCCTTCCTGCCGTGGGAAAGGTCCCGTTTTGTCCTCAGCAGGTCTAAGATCAAAGCCAGTGCCCAGAGTGTCTGCTCAGAGCACCTGGCTGGCTTGGCGTGTGTTCCCTGCTCATGGCCTCTAGAGTCCGCGTGGCCTTGAGCCATCTGGGACAGGCTAATGCAGGTCACAGAACAAGCGAAGGAAGCAGGAGTGAAGCAGGTGGAATGGGAGAGAGAGAAAATGTCTTTGTCTAGGGATTATGTCTTCCCAAATTTTCACGGGCTTGCATTTGGGATCACCTTCCTAGCCAATGATATTTGTTCTGGGTTAGACTGACAGGCAAGCACCCCGACTTCACTGTGCATGTGCCCATCACCTCCTTTGTTGGGTCCCTTCCCCCAGTGACCTGCAGGGGATGGACTGGTGGCTCCCTGGGGTGTGTGATACTGCAGCTTCCTGGTGAAGCTGCCCAGATGCTTATAATGTCTGGCTTCCCCTTTGCTTTCTTCCTATTATTAATATTAATAGCTAGCTAGTTAATATGCTAACTGTTCTGATGGTTCTTATCAAGCTACTAATGTGACAAGAGCATTTATTTATTTTAAAAAACCCAATAATTTCTGGAAAATTTTCTTATTTGCATCATCGCATTGAAAATGTTTTTTGTTTGTTTTGTTTTGTTTTTAATATTCTAGGATCTAAATATGACTGTCTCTTCCATGCAGTCCTCACCTTGCCTTTTAGAAGTGAAAGGAGGCCGTCTCAGAGGAGACTTCGGTCTGAAAGTGTGCTTGACTTTTGCATAATTTGAAAAGACACACAGATGTGAGCATTGGTATTTAAGCCATTCTTAAATTGGGAACACACTGAGTTCTGCTAGTGCCATTACATTGGCCTACTTTAACAGTTGAAGTAAATAATTCCATTACATATGTATTTCTATATATTTTGGGCTTACAGATATGGGTAAGTGGGATTTTATGATTCTGCAGTGATGTGCAAATATTTTACCATTCTCCTCATGACGGCTGGACAGCTACAAGCAGCCGCATTGGGGCAGTGTCATTGTGTAACATGCCGATGTTTATGGAGGCCCCTCAGACCTCAGAGCTGTTAGGCACCAGGAGACAGAGGGGAAGCTCAGCCAGCACTGCCTGCAGCAGTTCCTCTGGCCCTTTTAGACCTGGAGCTGATGGGTTCCGGAGGGAGCCTCATTCATATGCCCTTGGGCAGAAGCACATCCTCCCTTCCCAGGGATGTAAAGACTGGATGCCTTCAAGCTGACATCTCAGATCTTTCTTAAAAGTACCAATTTTAAAGTTTTTTTCTTCCCCAAACTATTAATATGAAAATTGAGACAACTTTCCTTTAATCTGCACTTCATGTATTAACATGAAAGACATTTTTAATCTTGACTTTATTAATTCTCTGAATATAAGCACCTAATGTAAAAAGTGAACTTTCTAAAGGCTTAATACAGAATTCATTACTCAATTCTTCTTTCCCCTCAGAGTGACTCCCATTTTTTAAAAAAGTCAGTGGAAGTACTGTATCCCTTGCTCCCCCACCTTGATATCCACTCCTCAGAGGTGCTTCTTGGATCCTGGGATGCAATGTGCATCTGTACCGCGATTTTCCTTCACCTGCATGACGCTTGCATATACATGACTTCAAATTTGCTTAAGAAAAATAGTCTTTCTCTTTCATAAAGAGGAAATACAAACTGGTAAATAAAGCTCAACCTAACAATATATATGAGATTTTAAATTAAAGATAAACAAAAGTAGTTATTGGTTATTTTCTATTAGTTTAGGAAAGGGATAAAGAGATGAAAAACAGCCATTCACATTTATTACTTATGTGGGTACAATTTATCAAAACCTTTTCAGAGATCATTTAAGAAGAATAATCAAAATTACAAAGTATATTAAAGTCCAACATGTCACCCCCCAAAGGAATAATTGCACTAACTGTGAGTATTGTTCACTCAAACCTTTCTTATAATAATAAAAATAATAAAATAAAATAAAAAATACTAAAAATTTAGAAAAAATAAATGGTCATGTTTAGGAGAGTAAAAAATAAGTTATACTACTCCCATGTAATTAACTACTGAGCATATTTTTTAAAAGAAGGACATGCTATCTATATGCCCTGATTAAAAAAAAATATCAATGTGTCTAGAGACCTATATGATGGCAAAAATGCAAGTTTGGGATAAAGATACCATATCTTCTGGAGTTTTTCAGCCACTCCCCTGATTGAAAAAAAACAATTTTGAAAATATTTGTTTTATGCAAGTACAACATTTGTAAGTAAATTGAGCATATATTAAACTCAGACTGAGAAGATTATTTTGTCATACTTAATATTCATATAAAGACAACAGAATTCTTTAAGCCACTAACCTGCCTGTCAGAACTACAAATTAACTATGTCATATTACCTGCTATCTGCTCCTATTGAAATGTAACATGATGATAATTCTTAAAAATTTTGGGAAAATGAAGTACAAATTCTACACTTAAATTATAATTTTCTGGTTTTGACAGTAAGGCTAAAGATTTTATATGACAACTAGGGGCCCAGTGCATGAATTTGTGCACCTTAAAAGGAACTGGGCTGCGAGGCTGCAGTGGAGACATGGGCAGGTCTCAGCTCATCCTCTGCACCCCTGCCCAGCCCCTCCTGCAACGGCTGCTGGTCCCCCGTCTGCTGGCAGCCCTGTTCTGCCACCACCTCTCCCATGAACTGATGGCACCAGCCCCGCTCACACCCGCTGACAGGGTGGAGTGATTGGGGCCAGCACCATCAGCGGGTGTGGGCAGTGGCTGCTGCCTTGATCACCCCTCAGGAGCAGGAGGAGGTGGAGAAGCCCTGAGGGGCGATCAGGGCTGGCAGCCACCGCTAGCACCCGCTGATGGTGCCCAGTGATTAGGGCTGGCGCTGGGCACCGGAAGCAGGTGTGAGCAGTGGCTCCAGCACCGTCAGCGTGTGCAAGCATGGCCGGCAGTGGCAGCAGGTGCAAGCGCCGGGCAGGACCATGGTGCATGAGAGCATAATATTCAGTAACAACCAGAGGATCACCCTGATGACAGCGTCTGGCACCTAGCCTTGGTCTGGTGCCCCCACTCACCTGTTCAACCATCCTGCCATGGCTGATGCCCACCATGTTTCACACTCTACCACCTGCTGCCAATGCCCGCCATGTTCCATGCGCACCCCCTGGTGGTCAGCACATGTCATGGCGACCGGTTGTTCGGTTGTTCCACTGTTTGGTCTATTTGCATATTAGCCTTTTATTATATAGGATTATTATATAGGATATATTTCTAATTCACACACTGGTTTTCTAAAGTTTATAGATAGATATATCCTAATATTTTTAAAATCTAAACTCACTAGAGGCCCGGTGCATGGATTCGTGCACTAGTGGGGTACTTCGGCCTGGCCTGTGGGGATCAGGCTGAAACCAGCTCTCCGACATCCCCAAGGGGTCCCAGATTGTGAGAGGGCGGTTCTTGGGTGATGCACCCCGGAATCAGGCTCCCTCCTCTCTGGTTCCGGGTGCATCACCTGAGAACCACTGCTGCCAAGTCATCACAGCTCTGCAACTCCTGCATTGAGCATCTGCCCCCTGTTGGTCAGTGTGCATCATATCTACCAGTGGGAGCATCTCCCCTCTGGTGGTCATTGCACATCATAGCTACTGGCTGCTTGGTTGGCCATTCAGCCTGTCTGCTGGTCACTTAGGCTTTTATATATATAGATTATATTATGTTAAAATGTTCTTCTAATGATATATAATTTCATTTTGTAAATACCTCAAGCTTTTACACTGACTATCCACAGATGTAAGGAGTTTTAATTATCCTGAAGTAATATTCTTCATGAATCAAATGGTAGTCCTATTTTTTAATGTATACATCCTTTGTTAATGTAAAGACTTCTTTTATTCCATAGTAAACATTTCTTTCTAGCTTAAATATTTTTACTGGTTTCTTTTCAACATCTAGTCACATAATAAAGTCAATCTTAGAACCTTATGTAACTTTATGTGAAATTAGGTCTGTAACACATTTCTTCTTGTTCAAAAAGCAAAACTATCCTGGCAGGATTCTCAGTATGTTAGTAAAGCACAACCTCCCACACTTTGACATAATGGTTTAGACTTCCCAGCAATACTTTTGAACTTGTGTAGTTATAGTCTAAAAATGCCATTCGTAAATAAGTTCACACAGATGGCTCCTTGTCAATGTTACAGAAAAGGAGAAAATACCAATGAACCTAAAAAAGGAAGCACTTAACATTATACATTATTCATTGATGGTAAATAAACCAAGATGATTATAAAAATAAGTAAAATCATTCTGGAGTTTTTCCTTAAGGAAAAAAAAGCAATCATGTGGATGCCTTAAGATCTGTTTTATATCCTTAAGATCTGTATTTGCAGGGAAGCTGAATCAAAATATTGACTGGTAGGAAGGTCTTATTGACAGATTCTGTACTAAGTAGACACCAAAAGATCTATAGAAACCTGAGGCTTAAATTATCTAGAATTCTTTTATTTCCTACTGGTGAAATCAAGTGAAATGTGGAAATATTTGTTAAAATATATCCTTTTTTGCTTGAATTTTTTGAAGCATGAATTTAATTGATACTTAATATCTTATTTGCTTTATTTATTCAAATAAAACTAATTCTGAAAATACATTTCCTGCTTAATTTTTTTAAAGACCCACCATTATTGGGCATTAGCAATTTGAATATATTATATTTGGATCCAAGGGCTAACACAAGTAGTATGTTTTATCAGATTTCAAGAAGCTTAAAATGTATAGGGGGAAAGAGCACAGACTTAAAAGGGTACTGGGCACTAATGGAGGGAGAGATGTGTTTGAAAGTCTAGTCGGCATTGGATAGGAGTGCCTGGTGCTATGAGAAGCATGAGCAATAGAAGGAAATGTGGAACCATGTGATAGAAAGGCATCGCTGAGGAAAAAGGAAATTCCCAAGAGCAGAAGATAGATCACGGAAGCATACCAATATTAACCCCTAGAGTGCCGGGGAGCGTGATCGCGCTCCTCCTGTCTTTCACCAAAAGTGCCGGAAGCGCTTCAAAGCTTCGAAATGGCGTCCAGTTCTAAGTCTGTTTTTATTAGTGATGATGATATTACTAAATATGTCAGTGTAGTAAAGGTTTCCTTAAGTTTTTGAATATGTAACTTCATTTACTTGTGATTCATATTTTTTTTTCCTAAACTGCTGTAAAATCAGCAAAAATGCCTTGGCAATTTTAGCACAGTTCCTAGGATATTGGTTGGCACTCAAAGGGTTAAGCAGAGTAAGTGGTTGAAAGGAGACCTAGCAAGGACTGGAGTTGGTAAAAATAATGACTGCAAGAAAAAGAGAAATTAAGAATGAAAAAAATAATAGAGAGACATAGAAGAATATCTTAGTAGCCCTGAAAAAAAAGTAGTCAACAGTGCCAAGTTCTGATGAAAGGTCATGTGAAATGAATTAGAAAAGGTTATGCTGATATCATTCCTACAGGCTCACAGCTATGGGAATAGCAGGCTATGATTTTGAGTAACTTTGTCATTAAAAAGCAAGAATGGACAAGCTGGAGAGTTGGAGAAGAATTTGGATATAAAGGAGGAACTTTTACAGATGGAATAAACATATGACCATGTCAATATTGAGGAAATGGCCTGAGTTTAAAATGTGGAGGCAAAGGAGATCATTATATCTACCAAGCAAGGATCAAAGAAACATCAACATATATTTGCACCTGAGAAGTAAAGTTAGATCACTCCAGGTGAGCCACTTGTTCTGGTAGATATTTTCCTTTCATCCAGCAGATATGTCTGGTTTTGAAGATTTCAGCCTAGCTTTACTTTAAAAACATTGATTGCTGTACAGAATTTGGAAGAAAGAACTAAATCCTAGGATATGCATAAAGAGTTAAAAATAAATGATAATGGTAAATAAAAACACTGGGAACTATAAGAGCAATTTTCTGTCTTGAATTTGGCACTGGATGGAGGAGTTTACGTTTACCCTGAGAATTTGTAACCATAGTTAGTCCTCATGAAATTTTTGGTGCAAATTCATATGACTAGTATGACCCATTAAATCTCATTCAAGGATTTATTATCATATTTTTCTAGACTGAATATTCCTGTGGAGAAGTGCAGTTAGACTCTTTTTCTCAAAGATAAAATTATATAACGAAGGCACCATGATTATGAAACATATACACCTCAGAAAAAAATAGCTGCATCTAATTTTTAAAACATTATAGAATTTGAGGGGATATTATAAAGGTATAAAACCATCTGTATGTAAACAAACAAATGTATGTTTTAGGAAAAAAAATTTTCATTGACATTGAAAATGCAGTTACACTTTAAACTGCATATTACATAGTGTGGAAAATGAAATTGTAGGCTAGTAAATGAGCCCAAACAAATGACCTAGATAGAGTAGTAATCCGCAAATGTTTTTGTAGTCAGATAGTACTTAGTGCAAGATTTGTACCTCACATATTGTTTGTTCTCATTTTCTTTTTCCACTTCCTTCCTTTCCTCCCCTCCTCTTCCCTCTTCTCTCTTTTCTTCTCCTCTCTCTCCTCTCTTTTTCTCTATCCCAAACTCCCTTTGTTGGTTTTGAAAATCAAACATAATGTAGAAGTAATTCTCTGTAGCAAATATTAAGATATTTTATGTATATTGAGGATGTTTATAAGTGAAGTAAACTCAAGTATTTGGGTCACTGTTTATATAGGACAGAGTTGACATGCATCCTGTCCCATGGGCATGGGGAAAGGATGGACTATTAAATGGATGTTTTTAGAAAATTTGTCATCCATGAGGAATGAAAATGATAAACACTACAAATAACACTAAATAAACTATTAGAAATTCTGTTCATCAAAACTTTGGTAAATTATTTGAAAATACAACATGC
The DNA here is from genome assembly GCF_000147115.1 of Myotis lucifugus. Lineage (NCBI taxonomy): Eukaryota > Metazoa > Chordata > Mammalia > Chiroptera > Vespertilionidae > Myotis > Myotis lucifugus. Next base: position 247,971 of record NW_005871202.1, on the reverse strand, counting down.
TAAACAGGAGAAAATTGGCACCCTAATAATTCTAATATTTTTATGCATTGATATTTAAAACATTAAAAACTACATGCCAATAGCAATTAGAATGAAAGAGAAAAACTAAACCTCATCAATAATAAAATGAAGAATAAAAACTCAGTGAGATATAATTAATTGGGTAGTTATTGGATTTACATACATTTAACAGTATCAAGCATTGGAAAATATGTAAATAAATGATCATTCCTTATCATCTGCCAATTGTCTTACAAATTGTCACTTTAGAAAATGAACTGGCTTTACCTGGTGCATTTGAAATTTCTTACTCATGAGTTAAGGCCACCCTAAGGAGATAAACTGAATCTACTATTAAAAAGAGCCATGAAATTTCAGAAGGTTTATTGACTGGCTTCAGGGTGCATTCAGTTATTGAAATTTATAGCCAGGAATTGGAAACTTGAGGTAGAAGGGTTCTGGTCCTTGGCTCTGGTGGTAACATCACACCAAGATTAAGGTACCAAGGAGTGGTCCCATTTTTTTGTGCCCGAGTCATGTTATTTCCCTATTTACTACCTCAGCCCTAGAGGTGGAAATAGCTTCTCATTGTTCTTAGATGCTGCAGGTCATAACCTTCCTATTCACTTAACCATGCCCACTTAACTATGAATTCAAGAGTGTCTATTATTTTTATGTATTTATAGTATTATCATGTATCTGGGATCGATTGACATGAAGGACCTGTATCATCTGAGATTGAGCTAATTTCAAATTATGTATCTAAAGACTCAGACACATTATTCTCAGGAAACCAGAATTGAAAAGTTGCTATATTAATGCTGCTAGGTATTTTTAAACTTGTGCCAGGTAAAAAATGTCTTTTAAAGAACCCCTACATCTGGCTGATTAGTATATTGGTGGACACTGTTTGCTATAAGTTGTTCCTATTGAAAATCGCTATGTTGAAAATGACATTTTGCTTTTCAAATACAGTAATAAATTGGGGGGGAAAAAGAAATGTTAACGTAGAATCAAGTTCTTAACAAAAGAACATGAGCCCTCAGAGCAAACAGCAGCCCTGGTGGCTCTTAGCTGCCAGGGTTATGTTGTTCTCTCTTTACTTTAGTGCTTGCAGATCATTTATATTTGGTTATCACAGTTATGGTATTTGGGGCTACATGTTATCCATCATTTAATATTTTCAGTTCAGAAAGTCTTTTAATTATGCCAGCTGCCCTGCTTCTAGAAACAGAAATGGTGACTATTAGTTTTTCACCTTCATATTTCCTGGGGAAAGCATATAATCTATAATAAAAGTGTAATATGCTAATTAGACTGGACGTCCTTCCAGACGTCCTGCCTTCAGGACAAAGCCACTGCGGGTGGGGGCTGAGGCAGGGGTGGCAGCTGTGTTGGTGAGGGCCAAGGCCCTTGCATGAATTTCGTGCATCAGACCTCTAGTAAACAATAAACACTCAATAGATATGCTGTGTTAATGCCTGTGTAGGATCCTGTATGTGGATAATCTCTTAATCCTTAGCTATAATTAAATTATCTTATGATATTCTGCATCTTTGCCTATATGTGATACACACACTATGAGATAAGATAGTACTAAGATTTCTGAGCCTTTGTCAATTTGCTCTTATAGATTTTGTAGTCACAGTAGGAATTGGATAGCTCACAGAACTCTAAACAATCCTCATACAAGTAGCTACAATTTTAAGAGTATAAATAAAAAGATTTTTTATGGGTTTCTCAAATCTCATTATGTACATCTCATTATGCAAAAAAATAAGATTTTAAGTAGATATGCCTTCTATTTCGTTTTCTTCTTTTTTTTTTTTTTTTTTTTTTTTTTGCTAATCCTTACCTGAGGATATTTTTTCATTGATTTTTAGAGAGAGTGGGAAGGAGAGGAAGAGACAGAGAGAAACTGGTTGCCGCCTGCAAGCACCCCATACAGGGCCTGGGAACTGCAACCAAGGTATGTGCCCTTGACCAGAATCAAACCTGGGACCCTTCAGTCTACAGGCCAACACTCTATCCACTGAGCCTGCTAGGGCTACAATGTAATTAGATAGGAAGGGAGAAAGAATAATTTCCACAACTGCATACCCTGAGCTCAATGTCTAGGCCAGGCTCTCAGTGAAGCTACTAAGTTGTGGACAAAAATAGAAAAACGGTGAATTATGTCAAAGGATGATCTTTCTTTCTCTGACATTAAGTAAATATGAAGGCCTGATGAACTTTTTAAGACTTCTAATGCCAAGTCACAGCATGATTTTCTCTTTTTATTTTGAATAATTGTCACATTTTTAAGTTGATTGTAAATCACATTTCGGATATGAATATTATCCTTATTTTTGTGGAAAACCTTTTGTCCATATTGAATATTTTATATTTCAATTTTCTATTTGGTTAAGAATATATTTTCTGAATATTTGCTAAAGGAAACAAATGCCCCTTTGCCGCTCATGATAACTTTCAAAAAGTTAAATAAAAGAAAGCTCCTGTCCTGAGGCAAATTTCCAGATGAAAGGTGAAATTCCTTGTTCTGAGAACATGGAAATAGAGATATAAAAGATCCGTCTGAGCCGGAACTACACCTGTCACTGCTCGTGACGGCTATAATGAGTGCAGGTCCCCCGAGTTCCCGGGAAAATGAAATAGGAACCTCAGGAGATCTTATCATTTACAGGAAACTTAAAAGGCTGACAGGTGTTTTTATTGGATGTGTGTAATTTCTGAATTGCTCCGCTATGATTTTCCGTTCAACACTGTTATCGTTAATAATGACTGTTATTGTAAACAGAGCTCAGGATCAGTGTGTCTATTTGGAGTAGAACAGGAACTACACAGTAGTCCTATATGTCATTTTCAATTTTCCAATAGCCACATTAACAGATTACAAAGAAACAGAAAACTGATTTGCTAATATATACACACTAGAGGCCCGGTGCATGAATTTATACACCAGTGGGGTTCCTTGGCCTGGCCTGCAGGATTGGGCCTAAACCGGCAGTCAGACATCCCTCTTGCAATCCGAGACCACTGACTCCTAACCCCTTATCTGCCTGCCTGCCTTATCACCCCTAACTGCCTCTGCCTGCCTGCCTCATCACCCCTAACCATTTGCCTGCCTGCCTGATCACCCCCAATTGCTTGCCTGCCTGCCTGATCGCCCCTAACCACCTCTGCCCTGGCCCCGCCATGGCGGCTTCATCCAGAAGGATGTCCGGAATGACATCCAGAAGGTCGTTTGGCTGTCTGGTCTAATTAGCATATTACGCTTTTATTATTATAGATATTACGTAATGTCATTCTTTATCTGATATCATTACAGATATTTCTGCCATTTTGGTGAGACATTAAGAAAATAGGGGTGGGGCCCTGACTGGTTTGGCTCAGCCTGATAGAGCATCAGCCTGCGGACTCAAGGGTCCCGGGTCGATTCCGGTCAAGGGCATGTACCTTGGTTGCGGGCACATCCCCAGTAGTGGGTGTGCAGGAGGCAGCTGATCGATGCTTCTCTCTCATCGATGTTTCTAACTCTGTATCCCTCTCCCTTCCTCTCTGTAAAAAAAATCAATAAAATATATTTTTAAAAAAGAAAGAAAATAGGGGTGGGTTCATTAAGAAAATAGAGTCCCAAATATTAACAGCATGTGAACAGTAAACTGAACTGACTTTAAGAAGATTAAAAAAAAATACTTAAGTCACATTTATCATTTTTCAGTACCTGTGGGAATATAATATAAATTAGAAAAATAAATAAGTGCCTAGAAGAATGAATAATTGTTTCTGTGAATATGCATATTTAATTATCATGGATAATTTTTCATGATTTTATATTCCAGAAAATAATATCATCTATTCATACGTCAATTCAATTTCAAAAAGAGGTTATGTAACCCATGGATTTCATTGGCTCAAGAAAGAAATGTTCCAACCTTAACTTTTAGGATAATTCAATTGGAGGAAATCTGGGGAAGATATTCTATTTGTTTTACTTTTCCACTTTACTAGACATCTTTTCTTTGCTATAGCTTCAATTTCACTACAATTAAAGGTTTTTAAGAATTCATATTATTCCAGGTTATTTTTATGAGGAATGTGAATTTTGTAGTGTTTGTTTAAATATTGGTTTTGGTGAGTGTAACTGAGATATTTGCCCAATTTGGTGCTCTTTGTTTAAATAACCATGTAAAGGGAAAAGCAACCAGTTGATAAATACAAGTAAAATTAACCAAAATTTCAAACAGTCAATTTTGTGTCATCCCTTTCACAGAGAATTAGAGACAGAGAAGAGTTAAAACATTCTAACCAGGTGGGTGTGAGAGAGACAGGAATCCACTCACAGGAGCCCTAGTTGACAAGCAGGAAGAAATCAGTAAACCTTCACTCCACATAATCTTAACCATTATTGATCATAAACCTGCCATTAAATGAAAGATTGCAAGACACTGTGTCAAAACATGTCATTCAGATAGTTAAATGAAACTTTACCCATTTGAACAGGAAGCCTGTGGAATCACTTACATATTTAAAATGAAAAAAAATTTAGTGCAGACTTCCAAAGTTTTGATAAACATGGTAGGGACTGAGTACTCTTGCCTTCGTTAAATATCAAGATAAGATGTGCCTTAGAAAAGCACTACCGACCAGAGCCTTTTCTATTTTCCCCTTTGGGAAGCTGGGGTATTCCGTGAAGCAACTAAACAAGCATGCAGATTTTCTGGGAGGAAAGAAAAGGCACGGTTTTGATTTAGCATATAATAAAATACTTACAAAATAATATATTTATAATATAGATTTTTTAAAATTAATATATCTAAATAAAGTCATGTTAGGGCAATCAATCTAAGGAGACCACTAATTTCAAATGCCAAATAAGCTACAAAAAGCCCACAACTTTGATGCTATATTTAAACTACACATATGTTCCCAATGAAGTAATGTGTTTGAAGTGCTGTTGAAAAAACGTGTTTGTGAACCTGGGAAACATATAGTTAGGTAAAATAAAAATAGAGTACTTTTTTAGGCCTCAAACAAAGATGTTTTTCAATTTAAAATATGGTAAGCTCAATACTTTCAACTTTCTCTCACAAACTTTAAAAAAAAATGAGTACTGAACTTTCTCATAGCATAATTTATATTGGCTGAATAAAATAGTATTTGGAAAAACTATATGCTTATATGGTATTTGCCTGTCTGAATTAATAGATTTGATTTAATATATCAGTGCTTAACTCTGCCATTCAATTTTTATTGTGAGAATTAAAATATAATATATGACCATCACCCTAAAGAATAGTTTGATTTGTTTGGTTTTTATGACCTATGTTATGGAGTATTGAAAAACATTAAAAATATTTTATCCTTTTATGTATTTACAAGAGGCCTGGTGCACAAATTCATGCATGGGTGGGGTCCGGCCAGCCTGCCCCTATCAGGGCCTATCAGACCTGGCCAGCCAGGGGGAGGGACCAAGGGTGGTTGGCCTGCCGGCCCTGCCCCCTGGTCGAACTCCTAGTTGAACTCCTGGTCAAGGGGACAATTTGCATATTAGCCTTTTATTATATAGGAAGATGTGGAACTATTACTAAATGTACTGGAATGGCATCTTACAGGATTTATATTATGTGATTAGATTTAATTAGTTTTCTAAATAATAATTACTACCTTTGAACCAAATTATGATTGATTTTGTTTATTTATTTTGTAACAAATTTGATCCTTGATCATATTCAGGAGTGTCCCTATCTTTTTCCCTCATGTTTTCATATCTGTTTTTATTGTGTTTTCGCATGGTTTCTCCTAACTACCTGTGTCTGGTAATCTGGATTGATGTAAAAAATGGAGAATATTGAGCTTACTGTATTGATTATCACTGCATTCAATAACAACTTGCTGAAGCCTAGCCATAGCATTTTGGAAAATATAAGTGAATGCAATTAATGTCAGGAATTTAGGGAGCTCATAGGTTCACAGAGGAATTCTTTGATAGAGGGTGAGGATTGTACTGTTTTATCACATGATGCAAACACAGACTCTGACACTAGAAAATATTTGAACCTTTTCTCTTTATTTAGGAAATAAGATGAAAACAATGGAATATTCTTAAATTTAGTTTCACTTATACAATGTTTTGTTGTCATTGTCATAAACTAATAAAACAGATGATGGAAATATAGGGTGTCCCCAAAAATATACTCAATTTTTTTGATAGCTCAATTGACGTTTTATTCCTTTTAGATTTAACCCATTGGTATTAATAATTATTCAAAGTGTGTATAGCTTCTTTTGGACACCCTGTATATACCTGTCACTCAGCCAGCCTTCTTTTAGGCTTCAGTCCCATTCTTCCTCCCATACCATCTTGTCAAGGTCACCAGTGATTTGCACATGGCTAAGTACAGTGTCAAGTCTTGGTTCTCACCTGCTTGGCCTGCCACCGACACTCAATGTTGCATTGCTCTCCACCTCCACACACTTCCTTCTCCGGGTTGCCAGGATCCACGTCCTCTGGGTTTTCCTTGTATTTTATCAGTTGTTTATTTCCCCTTTTCTCTCCTGGTTTCTCCTTTTATGTACAAAGCTTACTTCCACATAGTCTTCTGTTCTCTGTCTATCCTGATTCCCTTGGGAAACTGTTCAGGTGTACAGGTTCCGATACAATGTGCAGTATGACAACTCCCCATTGAATAACTCCAGGGGGCATCCGTTTCTCAAATTCTAGGCTCATATATCTAGCTGCACTATTAATATTGCCGGTTGGTTGCCAGAAAGGAAACCAAACCTTAGGATGGAGATTTTTGTCCCATGACTATGGTGATGGACACAGGAACTTACACTCGAGATAAAACTGCAGTGAACTAAATGCATGCACAGATAACTGCCTGCAAGTTATTGCCTGCTGAAATTTGAATAAATTCTCTGAATTACATCAAAAAATAAAAAGTAAAAGCAAATTAAACAGATGGAAACAGAAAAATTGTTGATTGAACTTCCATTTTCTTCCTCAAACGACTCATAATTTTACCAAGTTAATGAATGGGAAGCCACGTTTCAGTCGTTCAAACCAGTGATTTGGCGGAGTCCCCTGACTGCTCTCAGCCCGCAGTCTGTCTCGTGCCCTTCCTTTTGTAATTCCCAGAGCCCAACCACTGCTCTCCACCTCCACCCCTGCAGCAGTCACCCTGTGAGCTGCCATCATCTGCTGCCTCAATTGCTGTCACAGCCTTTAACGGTGCTAACAGTTCTGCCCTTCCCTTCCTCTGGTCTATTCTCAAGACAGCAGCCAGAGTGTTCTTTGTAAAACAGTCCTCAGAGACATCATTCCTGTGCCTTACCTTGCAAAGAACTTCCCATTTCACTCTGTGCTAACGCCAATGTTTAACCATTGGCCAGCAGGCCCTTGGGACGCCATCACCCTGTCACTGGTCTGGTATTCCACCTCCCACTCTGATCATTCAGCCCAGCTGCTTTGGCCTCCTTGTTCTTCCTGGAGGATTTCAGGCGTGTTTCACCTCCCCACCTCTGAGTGCTCTTCTGTCTTCGATAATTACCGCTCCCCACCCCCCGTTAGGCTCTTTGTGTAAATAACTCTTCCTCACATCCTTCAGGATTTGCTCCAGGGCCACCTGAGTACAGAACCCCCTCAACTTTCTGTAATTCTCTCTTTCTCCATAAGATTTATCCTTTCCAGTATACTAATCATTTACTTCTATGTTGTGTTTTTTACTGATTCTTTAACTTGCGAGCTGCAGGAAAGCAGGAATCTTTGTATGTTTTGTTCTCTCCTATATCACCTCATGTTCTAGTTTAGACAGTGACTAGCACATCATACTGGCTTCATGATTAATTAATAATGAATATGTGATGAAACAAAGAATAAATACAAAAAGTGAATTCAAGTCAGTTGATATTTTAAATTTTTTTCTTACATTCAACACATATAGGCATATTTTATTGAATTCTATGTACATTAAAATATGAAATGTATTAGTGGGGTGTCCAGAGAAACAGAACTGATAGGACCTAAGTCTATGGTAAGACAAATATTGGAAAGAATTGGCTCACACGGTCATGTAGGCTGAGAAGCCCTGAGAGCTGCAGTCAGCAAGGTCGACAGCCAGGCGAGGTGATGGTATAGCTCCAGCCCCAGTCCTCAGGCCTGAGAACCTGAGAGCCTCATAGCAATAGGTTTGAGACCCAGGAAGAACGGATGTTTCCATTTGAGTCTGAAGGCAGGAAAAATAATCAGTGTTTCAGCTCAAGGCAGTCAGGCAGAAGACATTCTCTCTTTCTTGGCTTTTATGTTCTATGCAGGCCTTCAACTGATCTGGTGAGGCCAGCTCACATTAGGGAAGGCGCTACTCAATCTACTGATTCAAGTAATTATCTCATCTAACACTTTCTCAGAGACACACTCAGAGTAATGTTTGACCGAATGTCTGGGCACCCCATGGTCCAGTCATGTTGATGCACATAAGTAACCATGGCGAGGAGCTTAAAAATAATCAGTGATTCTTCTTTCTACTTTTCCTGAGTAGCTTTTCCTCAGAGTGGTCACACTTGCTCCATATAAATATAGGAATAGTCTAATATCATATTAAATTGTCATATTTCAAAAATGAATGTGATAGAGATATAAATATAAGTTATGGAGAGCTTGAATAATTAATTGAGAATATACAGACAAATCTGTGGTTTGATTATATGTTCTATAACAAAAACCTTAGCTGACTTAATTGCTAGTTATTGAATGAGATGAGTTTTCTTTGACTACTTGTTTTAGTGTCCCAAAAACTCATTAACCTTCAGTTAAGAGCTTTGAGTTATTCCACTTAAAACATAAAAATCTACTCAATTGTTTCATCTCTAACCTAACAGTAGCAACACCTAAGTAGCAAAGTATCTAAATATGAATAAATTACAAATAATAATTGTAATCTAGTTGCTGCTTCTATATAAGCACTTGGATTAACATATCAGGTGACAAATACTAAACAATAAATCATTTTCTCAATGATAAGTTGATAAACTAATTGAATCAAATAAATAACTATTTCTTTGTACCCTATAAACTTGCCTTAATTTTCCAAAAAGTCATAGTGAATCTCTTCCTTCAAAATATAGATTTATTAGATAATGCTGTAAACTTACTTCTAAACTAAATTAAAAAAACAAACATGGTATTGCTTGATGCATTAAACAATTAAGCAAATGAGTATACATTATTATAATATCTTGAAACTTTTCCAGAATTTTTAAGTAAAGATACTCTTATTGCTGCTCAAGTTATATATGGGCTCCTAAAATTATCATATACATGAAAATAATTCAAGTGTACTGGAATCTTATGTCACTAACAGCATGGTATTTTTTCTGTTTGATTTTATAGTTAAATGTTTGATTTTGAATGTGTTTTGATCTCCAGAAAATGGACATCCTTGGATATTGGAATACTCTGGTCTAAAATCTAAATAGTTTCTATAAATAAAATAATAGAAATATATACAGTGGCCTATTTTTCACAAAGTCAGGTATTTATGTTGAATGAGAAATCAAATAAAGCAGTATAGGAGCACCAATCAGTGGTAGCAGTGGAGGGGAAGAATAGCTTTGCTTAAGAAATGTCATGTTGGTAGTGGATGAAGGAGCAATTAGAAGTGATGGTGATTACAAACACTGACATCAGCTCTCAGTAAGCAACTGCAGGAGTACAAATCAGAAAAGATAAAGGCCCTCTTAACATGCAAACATTAGACTGGGGATGTGCAAGGTCATGTTTAAGGGATCAGGCATAACCATGATAATATGATATTCTATAATATTATAGAAAATGCATATTCTATAACCAAGGTCTTGTTAAACATTTACCATATTAGGCAGGAAAAAGAAATTAGACTGCCATAGCATCTGCTATCTTGGAACTTTTCACCGTGAGGAAAACAGCTAAAATCACAGTTATCCAGGATAATATATGCCTTCTTGGGTAGTATCTATATTTGGAGTTTGGTGAACTAGATTTTAATGTAACTTAAATATTCTAATATCATATTAAATTGTCATATTTCAAAAAATGAAAACTAATGTAATTTTTGTTGCTTCTTTATTCAATTTTTTACTTTTGCATTTTTTAATTTTCATTTTTGCAAAAAGACACACTATAAGCATTAAGTGTGATAGAGCTATGGACACTAGTAAAAATAATAGTATATATTCTCAATTAATTATTCAAGTTCTCCATTTATTTTTCTGAGATATATTGCTTGCAAACTTGGTAGAATAATGCTTAATATATCTCATTGCTTAAACATAGTTAAATGATGTTTTTTCAGAAATATATTTTTAATTTTTTTCTTTAATCCTCACCTGAAGACATGCTTATTGATTTTAGAGAGAAGGTGAGGGAGTGAGAAAGAAAGAAACATCAATCAATTGCCTCCCTTACATGCCCCAACTGGGGATCGACCAGGGATCAAACCTGCCACCTAGATATGTGCCCCGACTGGGAATCAAACCCGTAACCTTTTGGTATGAAGCTCAAACCAGCTGAGCCACACCAACCAGGGCTATTTTTAATGTTTAAAAATCTTCTAAGAAAATGTTTAAATTTTCTTCTAAGGATTCAGGTTAGCATAGAAACTTAAGGTTATGAAACAGATAGCTAACATCATAAAAATATTAAAAATCCGTAGACAAAGTTATTCTGAGAAACATCACATGTTTCTTGGTTGGTGTGCACTAACTTGTGAATTGTATGTGCTTTGAGGTTTATAGAGATGGGCAGTCAATCAACTGATCAATTGCACATATTGAGTAGTTATCACTGCAGACTAGTACTTAATTGCGATGAAGACTTACAAATGAAGTTAAAGATTTTTGTCCTTTCTCAAGTAATTTCAAAATGAACAAGAAAGAATGGTAAACCAAATACAATTGAAAAATAGAAAGGAATATAACAACCAAACTGTAAGATTATAAGGTTTATACACATATCTAACAGTAGTACATAGAAATGGATGTATTTGTGTTTCAGGTGAGGCACATAATTATATTCACTAAACATGCATTATTTATAAGCTACAAGTCCTGAGAAAGGACTTCAGGGCACTTAATTAATTCAATGCAATTCTTACCTAAGCTAGTGAAGGAGATAGGCATGTAAACATTTCATTGTAATTCTTTTTTTACCATCAGCCAGTGTTTTTTTTTCCATCAACCATATGCAGGACAGTCTGTTAATATATACTGGGGATTTACTAATGTCTGAGATTGTTTTTGTCACCAATGGACTTGTAATCTAATTATAGAAACAGAAGATACACATGTAATACATGAAGACATGCTAAGGGATACAGTGATTATCTATGTAAGTGATTATAAGAATTGAAGTCAACATTGTGGCTATAGTAGGTTAATGGTCTTCTATCCTAGGAACTCCATGTGGATTGAGGCATAAATATGGGCCTACACTTAGCACTTAATAAATGTAGAGATCATGCCTCACCTTCCCTCCCTTTGCCAGTGAGGGAAGCATAATAAGGAATCCAGAACCATTCATCGGGTGAATGAGAATTAAGACATTGATTCATTTTTAAAAGGAATTTGCCGAATGAAGGATGGGAAAAGGGATAGTTCCATCACAATTGCATGGCAATTGACAAGAGATATTGGCAAGTGACCGGGTAAGCAAGAAGAACCTGATCTAGACGTTTGGTTGCCCCTCTGGATGATTCCATGAGCTTTGGCAAGCCCATGTAGTTCGTCATTCCATGTATGTTGTCACTCTAGTCAGCTATCGATACTTATTAGAATAGCAAACCCCTTACAATTGATATTCTTTACATTTATTGAAGAAAGATAATTGATACCCTATTATAAAATGTGTATTTTGTGTTTAATTAATATTCAGTACTTTCATTTGTTATATCTATTTTTTCCAGAAAAATCTTACAGCTGTGAGGTATACCAAAAGAATCATTTTAAATTTAATTAAACACATTTCTCATTCACACTGTACAGCAGTATGTCACACACTGTAGTCTTCTGTATTTTAACCAACTCCAGACTGATGGACAGTTGGCAGAAGAGTGGTTGTTGATCAGACACTAACATCTTCCACTTCAAAATCAAGAAAGAAAACATGCCCTGACTGGTTTGGCTCAGTGGATAGAGCATCGGCCTGCGGACTGAAGGTTCCCAGGTTCCATTCCGGTCAAGGGCATGTACCTTGGTTGCGGGCACATCCTCAGTAAGAGGTGTGCAGGAGGCAGCTGATCGATGTTTCTCTCTCATCGATGCTTCTAACTCTTTATCCCTCTTCTTTCCTCTCTGTAAAAAATCAATAAAATATATTAAAAAGAAAGAAAACAGAAAACAATCACAAGGTTTAGGTCTGCACTTGGAAGGAGGAGCTCTTCTTTTTCTTTCTTTTTATTTTTCCAGGAATCAGAGTGGATGTTGGGGCATGAAGATGTGTTAGAATGAAAAGGCTGGGCTTGAATCCCACAATTATTACGTACTTGTTTATATGACATTGGGCAATTTACTGAAAGTTTCTGAGACACATTTTAACCTGGGAAAGGGGAATGTTTTCTAATTACCTATTGCTATATAACAAGCCACCCCAAAAGTTTAGTACAGTGGGGCCTTGACTTACGAGTGTCCCGACTAACGAGTTTTTTGAGATACCAGCTGTCTCTCGGCCGATTTTTTGCATTGAGTTGATAGAGTAATTTGAGTTAACAAGCTCCTTAACGAGCTCGGGCGGAAAGAATTAAACTCGTAAGTCAAGGCCCCACTGTACTTGAAGCAACAATGTATTACAATCTCTTATGGTTCTGGAGATTAACCGGGCTCGTTTGAGGGTTGTCACCTGGGGTCCCTGATGAGGTGACAGTAAAATAGTGGGTGGGGCTGAGGTCAGCTGCAGGCGTTTTCATTCATCGCTGAGCTGGTGGCTGAACACTTTCATGGTGAGTCAGGCATCTCTCTGAATGTGGCTCTGCTGCAGGGCTCGCTTGGGCCTCAGGGATCTGGACTTCCTTCACAGCAGCTGGTTTCTCAAGAGCAGACTTTCCGAGAGACCCAGGTGGATGCTGCCTCAGGAGTCCCCGAACTGCAATTTACCAATAATGAACATTAGCATGTTATTACAAAATCAGTTAATTGTGTGAAAACGTCAGTAATATTGTTGCCATCAGTATTCTGTCTCTTTTTGTAAACCAGTGCAGTTCCTTGTTTCTCAATTCTTTACCTCTTTTGTCTCATAAAGAGCAATTTTATAATTTATTCTATTTTTCAGGTAGAACACACTTTGGGGGTTCCTAATGTCTCCTTCTATTTTGATTTATTCAGCCAATAAATAGGTCAAATACTTGCCTTAGTCAATTTCCTTTCTATGTTCTTCTCTTCAGTGGAAGGTTAATGAAAATAGAGTCAGAAATGAAAATCATTTCACAAGTGAGACATAGAGATGAGACAGTTCAAGAAAGTGTGAGTTGAAGGGAAGTCATGAGGAATAATTACGTGTGCACAAAATTTTAACTATTTTCCAATTAACGGAATAAAAGATAATGTGAAATTTCATACTGCATTTAATGTAATTAAAATACCCACACTTTCCAACTCTCTCTCACCTCTTTGACACTGAAATGAATTTGCCCACAGAGATTGATTTGCTGCATGGACCAAACGCAGACGTGTGTAGCAACTTCAGTTTATGCTTCTTCGTAATGCTGAGTTATATAAGGGCGAAGGAGGAGGCTGAAAACGGCCACCCAAAGATTCAGGTCCTAATCCCTGGAACCTGTAAATGTTACCTTACGAGGATAAAAGTCTTTGCAATGTGATCAAGTTCAGGATCTTGATTTGTGGGGATTATTCACATAGCCCTAAAATCTACCATAAGTGTCCTTATCAGAGAAAAGCAGAAGAGCAGGGCACTGGCCAGTGTTGCTCAGTGGATAGGGTATCAGCCCATACCCTGAAGTGTCTTGGGTTCAGTTCCTGGTAAAGGCCATGTACCTGGGTTGCAGGTTGGTTCCCTGGCCCTGGTCAGGGTGCCTGTAGGAAGCAACCAATGTCTCCTCCTCTTCTCTTCTCTTCTCTTCTCTTCTCTTCTCTTCTCTTCTCTTCTCTTCTCTTCTCTTCTCTTCTCTTCTCTTCTCTTTTCTTCTCTTTTCTCTCTCTCTCACCTCCCCTGCTCTCCCCTTCCACTCTCCCTAAAAATCAAGTGTCACATAATCTCATCATATGTGGAATCTAATGAACAAAATAAACTGTTGAACAAAATATATCCAGAGGCATAGAGGCATGGAACAGACTATGGAATCTCAGAGGGCAGTGCAAAGAGATCAGCCAACTGGTCGCCCCCAACTGCCCTCCTCTGCAGGCCTGGTCCCCCCAACTGCCCTTAAAAACTTGTATGCATATATGCATAACCCATGGATACAGACAATAGGGTGGTGGAGGCCTGGGGTGGGAGGTGGGGGCAGACTATCAGAGGTCAATGGGAGGAAAAAAAGGGGACATATGTAATACTTTCTACAATAGAAAAATTTTGAAAATCATTGGGAAAAAATATCTTCCAGTGATGACTAGCATCACTTGGACACAGGGACTCATATAAGTGAAGGTTATGTGAAGACAGAGGCAAAGATTGGAGAGATGCAGCCACCAGAAGCTCCGGGAGGCAAGGGACAGAGTTACCTTGATTGAAGACTGCTACCCTCCAGACAATGAGAGAATAATTTTTTTTTTGTTTTAAGCCACCAAGTTTGTAATAATTTGGCACAGCAACCATAAGAACCTTATAAAAGAATAAAATAAGCTAACATGGAACAAATTAAAATAGAAGAAACTTTTAAATTCCTGCATTTGCAAAATTATTGAGACTTCCCATCCCATTAAATCCTGCTAAAGTTCTGAATCATGCTTTCTTATTTCCTTTTGATCCATCTGTATCCACCCTGCTATAACAGCCATCCTATCTAATAAAAGAGTAATATGCAAATTGACCATCACTCCAACACACAATATGGCCACCCCCATGTGGACACAAGATGGCTGGCAGGGGAGGGCAGTTGGGAGGGACCAGGCCTGCAGGGGAGGGCAGTTGGGGGGAACTAGGCCTGCAGGGGAAGGTAGTTGGGGGGAACCAGGCCAACAGGGGAGTGCAGTTAGGCGCAATCGGTCCGGCAGGAGAGCAGTTAGGTGTTGATCAGGTTGGCAGGGGAGTGGTTAGGGGGTGATCAGGCTGGCAGGCAGAAGCGGTTAGGGGCAATCAGGCAGGCAGGCAGGCGAGCGGTTGGGAGCCAGCAGTCCTGGATTGTGAGAGGGATGTCCCAGATTGGAGAGGGTGCAGGCTGGGCTGGGGAACACCCTCCCCCCCCCCTTCCCCGTGCACAAACTTTGTGCACCGGGCTTCTAGTTCATTTATACAGCAAGTACTTATCAAGAGAAAACATAGGGCTAGATCCTGGGGAATAGAAAGTGTCCATGGAGCTTATATTCCATAAGAGCACACACATTAAATAACAATTTGACTTAATTATTGATTGAATTTAATTGCTTTAAGTGAATGGCACAAAATTGGTATGTTGAGCAACTTACTAAGTTCCTGAAGCTTTATCTTGTCCTGTTCTGTTTTGTTTTGACTTGCTTGGCAAGGTTTGTAAGACATGTAAATGAAGTATTGTGTCTGGCATGTAGTAGCTTATTTAAAAAGAAACTCCCAGTACATTATTTATTTTTCCATATTGTCTAGACTGTTATTCCCCATAATAGGACGGAGAATAGAGCCATGGTATTAGAATCCTCACTCTCTTCACAAGTAGGCTTGTTTCTGTATTGTTGACCAATGGTGGTTGGCAGCAATTTAATACCAGCGAGAATTCTTCTTAGTATGTATCTTCTTTATCAGGGTTCACAGTATTATACTTAATTCAGTCAGAAAACTTACAAACTTCTCCCCAGCTTATCTACACTATGTCTAGGGCTGCTTTAGGTGTCAAAATAGTACATTATGGCAGCAATTAATATTTAATGATTATCTGTCAGTATAATTAGATGATATCCATTTCCTAAATAACTTACATAAGCAAAAAGTGAAAAACTTTTATTTGAGGGTTAAATGAGAATTACCTTAGTTGTTTACCAGTAGCTGCAGTCATCAAGGAGAAAATGATGCTTTTAGCTTGAAAAAAATGTATATGTGAAAGAAATACAGAATAATACCCTAACTGGTTTGCTCAGTGGATAGAGCGTCAGCCTGCGGACTCAAGGGTCCCAGGTTCGATTCCGGTCAAGGGCATGTACCTTGGTTGCAGGCACATCCCCAGTAGGGAGTGTGCAGGAGGCAGATGATCGATGTTTCTCTCTCATCAATGTTTCTAACTCTCAATCCCTCTTCCGTCCTCTCTTTAAAAAATCAATAAAATATACTTTTAAAAAATCTATTGTTTAGTTAACAGCTACATAGAGATTTTTCTCTATTTGAAATATTTCTATTTTCTATTTTTTTAATTCCCATTTCAAAAGCTAAATATTTTTTATAGTCTTGCTCTGTATTTCTTTTTTTAAAAATATATTTTATTGATTTTTTATGGAGAGGAAGGGAGAGGGATAGAGAGTTAGAAACATCGATGAGAGAGAAACATCGATCAGCTGCCTCCTGCACACTCCCTACTGGGGATGTGCCCGCAACCAAGGTACATGCCCTTGACCTGAATCAAACCTGGGACCCTTGAGTCTGCAGGCCGACGTTCTATCCACTGAGCCAAACTGGTTAGGGTAAAATAACAATAGATTTGTTATCTTTCTTACAGTGGAGTACAAGTATCTCACAGGCTTATAATTAAAGGCAAGCTATTAAACATGAAAAATAGTTCAGCTTCTTAAAAATATCATGGAGTATGCTTTCCTTTGCATTGTATATGCCTATTACTATAATCTGGAGGAAAAAAAAAGAGTCATTTCAAAGCTCAGTCCCTGGGTAATAAATAATTGAAAGTTCTCATCTTTAAAGGTGTGAAAAAGGATTTTTGGTCTAGCCAGCTACAGAGTCAACAGAGTGGATCTATTCTTTAGTTCACATTTCTTCTGAGCTGGAGTAGTGTGCTAGTGCATTCTTAGGGTGGAAAAACAAAACGGGAAGGAAATGAGAAGTATTCAGCTTGGCTGTGGCCCTGCAATGCTTTCCTCTCTGCAGCATATCAATGAGTTTTAGAAAGAAACACAGAGTTTTAACTTCCAGAACTCTAATAGCATCTGTGATAAACCGTGGTTGTGGCAGAACAAAATAAACATTAAGTTCATTAGTAAAAAGATAAATTATTTTTCAAACTTCTTAGAAAAATTAATATAGAATTCCTACGACAGACCTTTGCCACTTTGTACCTGGTGGAAAAAGATATATTATGCAAACATCAATACAAACACAAACAAATGCACACTATCTGAACTAGTACTAAACCTCTTTTTACCCCCTTTTTAAAAAAATGAACTATACAATTCCATAACCATGCTATATTTCAATTGATAATACTTAGAGGGAAAATGGAAGGAATTTCTGGAGAATATATTTTAGTAAAATAATTGAAATTAGGAGAAATGCATTTTAACTTGAAAGATTAGTTGTATTAAAGTAAACAAACATTTTTCTAGTGATTGTGAGTAGTTTATGATCTAGGCGAGGGAAGGCTGATTGCATCAGAGACATGATAGCATAAGATATTGTGTGTTATATCATGAGAGATTGGTAATTTAGACAATAAATGGCAGAGCCCTGAGCTATTGAGTTAGGAAGGCTCTAACCAGGATGAGTGTAGGAGATGATTAGAATGATATAGGAATTAAACAGGGAAGCAGTACCGTTTAGTGTACATTTGAAACTATAACCCTATGCCAAACCGGTTTGGCTCAGTGGATAGAGCGTCAGCCTGCGGACTGAAGGGTCCCGGGTTCAATTCCGGTCAGGGGCATGTACCTTGGTTGCGGGCTCGTCCCCAGTAGGAGGTGTGCGGGAGGCGGCTGATCAATGTTTCTCTCTCATCGATGTTTCTAGCTCTCTATCCCTCTCCCTTCCTCTCTGTAAAAAATCAATAAAATATATTTAAAAAAAAAAAAAGAAAGAAAGAAACTATAACCCTAATTCTTGTGGATAATGAATCTGAAAGGGAAAATTATTGTGTATGGTGTTAGGCAGAGTTCCTCAGAAAAACGGAATCAATGCACCAGGTACAAAGTGAGAGAGAGAGAGAGAGAGAGAGAGAGAGATTTTAAGAAGTTGGTGGTGCATGTGATTACAGAGGGTGGCAAATTCAAAATCTGTAGAATGGGCCCTCTGCTGGAGGTCCAGGAGAACTGCTGGGGCAATTCCCTCTGCTTAGGGAAGGTCAGTCTTTTGTTTTATTCATGCTTCAAGGGATTGCGTGAGTCCCACCCACATTATGGAGGGCAGTCTGCTTTTCTGCAGTGACCACTGATGATTTAACTGTCAATCTTATCTGGTCTGTGCTGACAGAAACTTCCAGAATAATACTTGAGTGCCTATCTTGGCACCATGGTCCAGCTAAGGTGATGCATAAGCTTACCATCACAGTCATTATCACAGCGATCTAGTGCAGTGTCTTTAAAACCGGTAATGCATACACTTAGGGTGTAAGAGGAGATGGGGAGTTTGAAAGGAATAATTGTCCAGATCTTGAACTGCCTCGTTTACTCTTTCTTGGAAGTGATCTGTCTGGAGTGGAGTCTGGGACCTGTCCCTCTCCTTTCACCTTTCCCTTAGTTATAGCCTCTCCTCCACTTCCCAAAACAGATACACTTCCGTTGCCACCCCCAAAATGACTGGGGCAGGGTCCCAGAATGTAGTATCTCTGCTGACCTAAGTTACACAGGCCGAGAAAGAAAAGGTAGTTTCTTTTAAAAATAGGGAAGATTGTTGTTTTACTTATGTATCTTTCCCATCATTTTTGCATTATGTTTCAAAGAGAGATGGATGCATAGGATGCCTATTTCCATCAATAAATGAAGTCAGGCGGTTTCTGACAGGACATAAATTTGACTGATTTGTTTGGCAGTAAACACTGACTTCAGCAATTATGTTCTACGGTGGGCAGTTCCCATTAAACAGAATGGACTAATATGGAAAACCAAGTTTGGCAAACATATATGGAATGGACATATCCAGTAATTAATATGGTAGAAATTACATTTATCGCTGCTAATGTTATTGTTACAGTTATCTCTCAATGTAAACATTGAGGTCAATTATTTTAGATGTCAATTTTTTTGGGTTATGTGAGCCAAAAATATAGAGACTGTTGGTAGCTTTGATAATGTGAGCTTTTACTATGACGGAAACTTCCAGAATAATACTTGAGTTCATATTTTATTGCCATTTGGGCTGACTGGAAAAAAAAGCATATATATTTGAGAGAAAAGTGTATTAGTTTATATTTTCTTAGGAAGTTTAAATTTATGATGATTCATTGAATAAAATTTTCCTGAAATATTAATTCAGGTATTTAAAGATATAAGTTTAGAGTAATAGGTGACAATAATAATGAACGAACAAATAATGGCAGGTTGTACCTGTTCGAAGTGGTCAAGCAGAGAAAAAAAATGAGGAAAATAAAAGGGATGTCAGACCTTCTTACCTAAAATGATACTCTTTTGAACATAAAAAAAAATGATCTTTACAATGAAATGCGCTGAATAAATATTCTTGGAGTGTAACAGTGACTGCTTTTCAAGACAACTCCAAGAGCCAGTATATCTGGATCTCCTGAAATTGGTTATGTCTTCTGTGCATTTCAGGGTTTCTTTTCTTACTTGGGAATCAAGCCTTTTTATGCTAATTCATGAGCACAACTTAATTTTTGTGGGATGAAGAGTTAGACAGTTTTAAGTATGTGACTTTCCAGCTTTCTCAAGTGCTGTCTTCCTGGAGAGATGGGGGGGAAAAAACCCTTTTCTGGTGACATAACTAATGATTTCTAGAGCAGGTTCCTGAGGGTGGTCATTCTATGCGTAGGAGTAAACAAGGTGTTAATGTTTTATTCACTTTGCCTAGCAATGTAAACAGAAAAGCTTATTTCCTGGGGGCATAGCCCACCCATTCAATGCCTTCACTTCAGTGATTAAGGATGAAAGAATACCCTCTGGTCTTTGGCCAACCAGCAGGAAGTCTGCACCATGTCTGGACCTCAGGGACCTGAACGAATAGCACAATTAATATGGGAAATCTCTATCTGTGCTATCAGAAGGCAGCCTGGCTAAAGTTGACCTAAAGCAATGTATGTAATACAAAGAAAACATAGAGTTAGGGAGTCATTGGCACTTTTTTTTTCACTGAGTCTTAAAAGTCTCGTAATTGTTATTCTTGCATGTCTCATGTTCATTGGAGAATTGATGCTTTTGTGCAGCCATTCCCCCTATACGGTTGAATAAATTATTTAAAGAAAAACTCAGCCCGCCATCAGGCTGATCAACCCTTCAACTGAAAATCGGACCTTCTCAAAAGAAATCTTTATCTTCTGGTAGAATCAGCCAAACTGCTGAGCTTCTGCACACAGCCTGGTCATATCTCCTTCAGCTGCGGCTGAGGAGGACAGGGGAGGTGGACTGAGGATAAAAATCCTCCAACCCGCCAGGAAAGCACTGATGTTTTCAGCTCCGGTAACAGCTAACCCCCAGCGCTGCCTGGAAGTGGTGCTAAATGATCCATGACAAGTCGGCATCAGTAGGCAGGCTTCTGAGAGCCAGCCCATTAGTTACAACCTTATGCTTCTGAAAGTCAGCCAATCCACAGAGCACCGCTCTACTCATTTTGAAATCTTTAGATTTTATACCTTGTCCACCTTGTTTAGACAAATAGTGCCTTATGAGTGTGCCCTACAGCTCTCCCTTCATTATTGATTAATTAATTAATCTTTCTATTTTTTCTTTCTTTTCTTCCTACTGAAGTTTGATTGCTTTATCATCCATATTTAATTGTGAAACTTAGTTCACATCAGGCTATAGCCTCCCAAAACACTGAAATTATGTTACATAGTTCTTTATTTTACATTTATGTACCCACATATATATTCTAGGTATTTACATAAGTGATACAAATGTTAGTAGTTAACACAATATATTTCATGCATGATATTTTGTTTTGCTTTCACAAATCCAAGAATTAGACATTATATTTCTCTTTCAAAAAAGTGCTATAAATCAGCACTTTTGTGGATGTTCTAAGAGGGTCAGCAGTGTGGGGAGTATGAAAGAAAGGCTGTTTCATTTTGTCAACATTTGTCAACTTTGGCTACTGGAAATTTAGAGAAAATATTCAAAAAGACAGGAAAAAATCATCATGGCTTTGACCTGTTTTAATATCTCATTGACATTTATTAATGTATACTTCCTTCCCTTTAGGGTTTTCTCAGAGAATCTATTTTTTCTCCTTAAATGAGAATATTCACCACCAAAAAAATAAAGAGCAATGGATGAAATGTTTGAAAGCAGAGACATGCTTTAGTGGGTGGATGTGGATTGGGTGGAGAACGGATATCTGGCAAGGACTTTGTTCATGTAATGTGTTTGCAAGTTTAAATATGTCAAAGGAAATAGAATTTCCTGATCTTATCCTGGAGAGATGACAGTGACTGGGGAAGAAAACACTGGAGGGCTTTAGGAAAACTCACAGTATAGGTCAGTTAAATGCAAATTGTAAAACACACAGGTTGACTTTAATCCACTTTGCTTGCTTGGAAGAAAGCCTTAAGCCTCTCAAAATTCAGAGAGGCTCATATATTTAGAGCTAGTGGAAATCCTATTAAACCAAAGAGGGATTATGTAGATTAATAAAAGAGGGTGTTTATTTTGTCTGTTTGTTTTAATATAATAACCTCTGAACCATTCTTGATTATCCAGTATTCTGAGTTCCTTTCTGAAATTATTATTCATACAACCCTTATGAAATGGATGAGGGAGATTGATCGTTAATACCTTTCTATGTGACAAATTTCACTAGGAATGAGGTCATTATAACATAGTTTGCATATAGTTGCATATGATAGAAGAACATATTAAGATTAAAAATAACTTGTGCAGAAATAGCTGCATGGTTAGACCCACCAGAGCTCTTCATTTGCATGTAAGATGGGGAATTTTACCAGGTTCATTTAAACTTCCTGGTTTAGTTGCTATAGTGTTGTATTTTTTTGTTTGTTTATTTTATTTTGCTTTATGAAGCTTTTTTGGGGTCA
This sequence comes from Myotis lucifugus, assembly GCF_000147115.1. NCBI lineage: Eukaryota > Metazoa > Chordata > Mammalia > Chiroptera > Vespertilionidae > Myotis > Myotis lucifugus. Next base: position 225,718 of record NW_005871202.1, on the reverse strand, counting down.
ATAGAGATGTTTTATGTGTATATCTATTATCTCTATTCAAAACTTAATATATTAACAACGCATTGGCACTTAAAATGTTTAATGGTTCAAAAGCACTATATGACTTGCTTTTTATAACAGTACTAGAGGCCCAGTGTACGAGAATTGGTGCACTGGCAGGGGTCCCTCAGCCTGGCCTGTGCCCTCTCACAGTCCGGGAGTCCTCAGGGGATGTCCTACTTAGACAGGGAGCAGTCTAACCTTCCTCTGCAGAAGGCAACCGGACGGGCCAATCAGGGGATGGTGCCGCCCCCCCCCCACTTGCCCCTCCACCACCACTGGTCGCCACCCCCCACCCATTGCCGTTCCCTCCTTCTGCCCACTGGCACGCGCCTTGGCTGGCCTGGTACCACCTGCTAGCTGGCCCCGCCCCCCGCTGTCTGGTTGTTTCACCATTTGGTTGATTTGCATATTACACTTTTATTATATAGGATTATTTACAAGAGATAATAAATTATATATATATATATATATATATATATATATACATTTCTTCACATAATATTTACATAATATTTCAGTTCAAAGTAGATAATTACATTAGAAAACTCATATTTTGATTTTTATTAGGATACAGTATTAAAAGGTATAATCTAATTATTAATTAATTTTTATGAATCTCTACTATGTGTCATGATGCTATGCATCATGAATGAGTCTGGGCTGCCCTTGAGCCATCAACTAAGGAGGTTGGTCATTGATTTCTTTTTTCATTACATAAATAGGGTCACAACATAACATAAAGATATAGAAGTATAAGAAAGTGGAAGTGAGTACCCATACTAACATAGACACTGTAGAAAATACTCAGAAACACAGAAATGCATACATGGATAAAACCATATTATATTGATACACTTAAGTATTTAAATTAAGTCAGTGTTTAAAGTAATGTAACCTCATCTCTTAGTCCCATCACTGTTTGTATGATTTTTAAAGGGGAAGATGATTAAAAGCTTATTTTTAAAAATCTGCTAAAAAGACTTATTATTTTTTTTTAAAAAAAATTGCTCTGTAGGCAAAGTGGGGAAAAATCATCAAGAGAAGAACCTTAGAGGACAGTTTTGTTATACAACATTTGGCCTTAAATGAATGCATGGACCTGCTACTGAAAATGTATTACATATGTCAGAGGAGCAGTAATTAAAGGGCTCTCTCTCATCTTTTCTGATAGGCAATTTTCAGAATGAATGTTTGAGGCTGAGAAAGGGCACGTGGCATTTAAGATCCCTACCTTTAGGATATTCTCCCTGATTTTTCTATACAGCATGATTTCATTTTTTCACTATCTTAGAAAACTGAGAAAGTTTTCTGCTATGTTAGTAAAAGAGGATTTTAAAACCACATAGAAATCATAAGTTGTTCCTGAGATGTATTGAATTAATTTGGTGTTTTGAATTAATTTGGTCATTGAATAGAATGATTGATGATGAGGATGCATATAAATCCTAAAGAAGTATGGCAGATTTAACAGGTTGTCTTGGTAAAATGGCAAATGTTATAGTTTGACATTGACCAACAGAAATTCATATATATCATAGTCAGTGTTACAAAATGGTTTAAAAATATTATCTGTGTAAAATTGTTTGTGTGTATGGTATGTAGAAATCTATAGCATAGACATGCATATAGAAATGTGTGTGTGGATGAAAGTGTGCGAGTATGTGTGTATAATATATTATTTCTGATCACGACCTACAATTCCTTTTTAAGACCAAGTAATTCCTGAACTAAATCCTTGCTAATCTCTAAAAGAACTGATAAAAGTTGAAGTAGTCATTTATTTAAAAGTAATTATTAATCACTTTCAAAACTCTCCTTATAAAAATTCTATTTAATTGGTGTTTTTCATGTACTCCAACTTTCTCTTCATTGTGTCTCAACATTCATTATTCATGTATCTAGTATGCCCAAAGCTTGCTGTACTAAGAGTAACACTTATATTTGTGATACTTATTCTTTCTTATTCCTAAACCTATTAGCAGTGAACAGAAAAGGAAAAAGAGGCCCTTAAAATTGTGTATTAGGCTTCATAATTTTACCTCCATATACTCCCACCACATTTTATTATTTTAAGTCCTGTTATTATGGTCTTAACTTTTCATGCTTTTCTAAAATGCTTTCTCTTTTGTTTCCATTTTCAGAACTATTGTCAGTCTACCTGTGTCTTTCCCCCCTCCTATCATTTACAAGTTATAAAGTAAACTTAAAAGAATAGCTCATGAGGGTATCAGTCACACTAGCCAGGTGCGTAACAGTTCATCACACAAGGCTTCCTTCTGTTCTCTTTCTTTTAATTTTCTTTATTCAATTCTTGTATCCACTCATTCACTTTTCATTTTAAAGATGTTTATTAAGGACTTACTATGGGCTGATCATCTTGCTTCTTATTAGGAAAACAGAGATGAATAACATCCTCTGTTCTCAAGGCACTAGTAGTCTAATGAGAGATGGAGAAGCATAGGTACATAATAATATAAAACACGAGAAATAAATGATGAAAATAACAAAGCTATGAAAAAAGAACTCCTAAGGAAGTAATAAAGAAAAGAGAGTAATTTTCATGAAAAGAATTAGAGAAGTTTCCATTCAAACTGAAAAGAATTAGAGAAGTTTCCATTCAAACTGAATCTTAATGGAAAACTGGTGAGTATAAATATAAAGGGGAATGGGTAAAAGGAGGCCAAAAAATACACAACATTCCATGAATATTTTAGAGGAGGATGAATTAATAATGGGAAATGAATCTCTTGAGGATGAATTAATAATGGGAAATGAATCTCTTGGTAATTGATATATATATATATGGCTTCCTGAAATTCCAATAAAAACCATTAATTGTTTGATTAGTGGATATGAAATCCAGACAAGTTGAGCACACTTCATTGAGACAATTCTCAGATTCTATATCTAAATGTCTTCACTAAAGGAACTCCCCTGCAGTGTGATATCATAAGATGTATAAGATTCTAAAACATAGACTAGATGAAATCTTACAGAATATAAGCCCTACTTAAAAGTATGTACATCAGCAATGCCCTTACAATTATCATCTTTATTTGTAATGTCGAAAAGCTTTATTTAACCGGACAATCATTATTTTAACATGAGATCCTTCCAAAGATATACCTACCTAGTATGGGTAAATGAATGCAAGGGCCGCTCGGTTACAGAGTATTTATTCACATAATTAGCTGTATATCTCCAAGAACAAATTATTAAGATGTTACTGCCTGCTAAAGCCAAGACTTAAGACAATCAGAGCACATGCCATATTTTGTTGCTCAAATCGCATGAACTTATACCTAGATGAGTGGTTTTTTTAATTTAATATATTTGTAGGTGATCTGGAGGTGGCAGGAAGACAAGAGTGCTACAATGAAATAACATGCAGAATCTCAACATATAAAACACACAAAATTGGTACACCTACAGTTAACACAAGATTTTAACCTACTTGTCACAAATCATGACTTGAACTCATAGTCCATGGTGAAGACACTGAATTTCACAGCCAGGTACATGGCCTCACTATTTTAATTTTTCAAAAATCTTTTACCACCAAAAATGTGATATTACAAGTAACTGTATTTTTTAATAATTTTCTCCTTGATAGTACAAATAAAATAAAACAAGGTACACACAAAAAAACTTTAAAAAATATTTTGATAAACAATGACTCATTTTAATGTTTTAATATTTTATCAGCTACAACTGATTTAATGAAAAATGTTATTGTCAGTTATTAATACTTCATATCAGAAACAATTTTATCAAATTATTTATATATGCATGCTCTTTTAGGGCGATAATTTTATTTCTTTCCTTTATTAAAATCTTATAACACTTTATAGATAGGCCCACTATATTTAGGGAATGTTTCCCAATATTTAGTCTTTAATTATCAATTATTTTTTAAAACAATGACAAAATTTCATTATTTCATCTTAGCATTAAATACTTAAACATGAGAATATGTACCTAAAATTTCCCCCAATGAACCACAATACTTCAGCAGTGGTTACTTATCTTAATATAATTACTTTAACATGCAGTCAGATTTTAAAAAATATTTAATACTACTGCCCTAGCCGGTTTGGCTCAGTGGCTGGAGCGTTGGCCTGCAGACTGAAGTGTCCCAGGTTTGATTCCCATCAAAGGTACATGCCCTGGTGGCAGGCTTGATCCCCATTAGGGGGTGTGCAGAAGGCAGCCAGTCAATGATTCTCTCTCATAATTGATGATCCTATCTCTCTCTCCCTCCCCCTTCCTTTCTGAAATCAATAAAAATATAAAAATAAATATTATTCAGTACTAGCTAGTCATGCTGATAACTAAGTATTCATAACAGGTAGTTGTAGGAAGTTTAAAAAGGAAGAGAATTGAAGTTATAATTACTGACTCCCAATGTAATTGAAGATGCTGAAAATAGAGTTCATTGGGAAATCACTGTGTAAATTAATAGATTTCTTTAACAGAACATTTGAAATGTTGTCCATTTTCTCTTAGCAAACAAGAGAGTTGCTAATAAAAAATTATCTTGCCTCAGTACTTGTCTGTAATCTGAAGTACATTGTACATGGTATCAGTTAGGGTTCATATCACAAGAGCGATTTTTCTATTTGAGGTAATTTTTAAGAAACGAATCATTGAACAGTTAAACATGATTTTAATTACATAAAAATCACATATTTGAGAAAAGACATTTAGGTGACAGTTTTTAAACGGATGAACCCATAAAGAGAATTTATTCTTCACTTATTGAGCCTTAGTAAAAGTCGGACTTGTCCAGGCAACGCATGCACGTTCTTTAATTAGAATGTCACCTTGTGATTTATACCCGGTAGTACGTATTTATTATAATGAAAAAAATCCAACTGAAATATAGGCAGGAAAGGAGAACTTATTATCTAGACACTGGTATCGCAGGATACTCAAAGACAAAAATATACCTGTATCTCAAATATAAGGTGAAGGGAGAAGATTTGACTTGGGTGGTGAGCACAGTGCAATGTACAGGTATTGGAACGTAGAAACCCACACCTGACACCTGTATGATCATATTAACCAATGTCGCCCCAATAAATTTAATCAAAAAGGGAGGGAAAAATCACTGGAACTAGGGACTGGCATGCCTTAGCTCCTCACTGTCTTCCTCCTAATTCTTTTTAAAAACTCTCTTTTTCTGTTTCAGTTTTTTACTCTTTTTTTCCATCTCTCCTAGTAATGATGGCTTCATCCACATAACGAAAACCATACCCGTGGATATATTTCAAATAAAATTGTAAATGTATACCTTAATACTACCTAAAAATACAGAGCATTTTTAACATAACATATGATAAATATGGACTGTCAAATCAATAGGGAAAGATGGATTAATCAATACATATTTTCAGATTGCTGACTCAACATTTGTTCTAAAGTACAGTAGGATCCATATCTACCGCATTACATTCAAATACAACTAATTTCATTTGTGATTTATTTTGATGGACACTGTGCATCTCAAAAGCATTTTACCATTTACCAAAGTGTTACCCAATAAGCAATTCACTGAATCATGTGACTTTCTGTATACACGACACTCTAACTCCGTGGTATATTAATTTCTTGTCAAGCAATGTGATGATTGGATGGGAGTCATCTATTCATAGCTCTCCACCTTTTATATCCAAGTGACACTGAATGCTATACCTCCACTTTGCCTCAGAGTTTGAATCGTTTGAAAACTGTTTTGTTCTATGGCAGATACCACTGTGTGGTCATTGTAGATATGTTTTTCTTCAAAAAAGGTGATACTTAGAAAATGCTATTTTGTTTTGTTTTGTCATTTTCCCCCTATTTATTCTTAATTTCATTTTTCAACTTCACCTCAGCCAAGAATAGTGCTGGAATATCTTTTTTTAAATTTAATTAAGCTTACTTTATTGCCTATTTTGTAGTAGATAATGTTATTTACTATTAAATAAGGTTCTGTCACTGCCTCATAAAAACAATTATTATTGGCTATTTAATTGGACAATGCTATATTCTTATTGCATTATAAACATAACTATAATTATTTTTTTTCTTGTTTGGTCTACAAATAACGAGAATACCAGGTTAATGTTTCCCTCTAAATTCATGTTCCCATTAATTTACCCTTATATCTTTAACAGTCCTATTTTGATTCTAAATTACTAAGTGCATAAACGTTCATGACTATTGTGGCTTCATATTGCTTCATTTTCTCTTGCAATTTTACCACCTTTCCTTTGATTGGTGGTTGTTTTCTGTACTGTATTTGTTCTAAATCCTGACAACTCTAGAATCAGGCAGGAATGTGAAATAAAAATATGGAAACCTAAAGTATATGCCAAGCCAAGGCTGATTAAATTAGTGTCTCTGGGAAAGGGGCAGGGATGACATTTTTTCCCAACCATCCACAGATATATCTGATATTTAGTGCTATGAGAATCCCTGAACAGATATATTCCTCCTCCTCCTCCTCCTCCTCCTCCTCCTCCTCCTCCTCCTCCTCTTCCTCCTCCTCCTCCAACTCCTCCTCCTCCTCCTCCTCCTCCGCCTCCTCCTCCTCTCTTCTTCTTCTTGTGGCACATTTTGTTTAATTGTGTGTTTTGTAAAGAGAACAACTGGTTTCAAAATTTATTATAAGATATTTTCTCTTTTGTTTGGGAGGTAAATTTATTAAGTTTAGACTTCACAACTGCATCTGCATTTTAAAAATTCATTTCTATGATTTCTTGTTTGGTTGTTTTTTTTTCACTTTTCTTCCTATCCTTTTCTATTTTTAAGAGGGAAAAGTTACTCTAAAGGTGAATAGGCGCATTCATCATCTGGTGATCGTGTGAAGGTCCTTTTATTGCACCCCATTGTCTGAGTCTGCCTCTGTGGATCCGAGATGGGCCCCACACCCGAACCTGGGGACTCTGATATGGATGCAGATCTGAGATGACCAACATCGGCGAAGGGAAAGTCTCCGCTCATCTCCTTTAATCAGTACTTCTCACTTCCACCTGTTAGTTCTGAAGAAGGTATCTCAGTGGGAAGCCATTGCTGCCCAGGAAGTTGCTCTATCGACCAGGCCCTTCTCAGTTACCTTCTCTGGATGAAGATCGATCTCTTTTACCCTCTCTATCCAGGTGTTTCCTCTTAGAAAAGATGGAAACACTTGGAGCAATCTACCTCCTGAATGAAACATGAAAACGGAACACAGGCTATGCAGCCATGTTTCCTGGTGGGAACACACTTCTCATTTATGCTTTGAAGTTGTCTCTCTCTGACCCCAGCACACATTGACTCTCTTCCATCCTGCATGTATTGAGGCCATATGCGTTCCCAGACTCTCAGAAGTAGCTTCCTTTTCAGGGGAATGTTTTCTAGCACAGAACTTTCATGATGGATGAGTAAGAAAATGTGCTATGTGAGGAGTGGATCGCCCCATAGTAAACCTTCTGCCAACAGTACTTCCTTCCCATACCCTATTAGTTTTAATAGGACTCTATTTATATCGTATATACTCCTGGAATTATGTGTTCAGCATTTTCTAGTCAAAATGGTATTTCATTTATGTCTCATAGAATAAAAAATGTTCCCATTTTAACCTAAATACATATGTGGTCTCCAGTTACTGTCACCAAACAGGAAATAAATTGCCTTCACTTTTTATCTAGTCTATTATAATAAACATTATCAATGGCTATAGAGGGGCATATAGTTTAGTTCCACCACTAAAAATCTGATTGCTTATATTATGAATGAAAATGTACACATTTCTGATTATTCCATGTTGTCAATTTATATATTTATAGTTCTGAGTTACTTGTATTACTTTTTAACCGAAATGTATATTTTCTCAAATTATAAATACTCTGTAAGACTTTAGAAATTAGAGAAAGTATTTGCACTGGCTGTTAGTTTTCAAAAGGAGATTTTATTAGTGTCCTTGATGAAAGTGCACACCAGGGGGTCATTGATTTTTATCTGCTAATTACATCCAGTACAAGCGCAGAGCTTTCAGTTCTTTGAAATATGTGTGTGTGTGCCCTGCTTTATAGAGGTTGTTGAATAATATTTCTAACTGTAAAAAATGAAATTGGGCTATCTCAGAGAATGGACAAAGTATAATTTGTCACAACTAATATTGAAATTAATCTCTGTTGTAATACCTAATTTGTTGGATTTGTAGGAGTCAGTGTTGCTACTGTAACATAAAAGGGTTCTATTTTATCTGTCCTTTAAGAAATAGTTTAGAAAAATTGCAGTGTTCTCAATCCTATATAATGAAGAGGTAATATGCAAATTAACCCTCACACCCTCATAAGATGGCTGCCTAGGAGGTGGAGCTTTTGACTCTGACTGGCATAGAAACCGACCAATCAGAACCAAATATGGGTGAACTGTGAGGAGCCAATGGCTACCTAGGAGGCGGGGCTTTTGACGCTGACTGGCATAGAAACCAACCAATCAGAACCTAATCTGGGTGAACTGTGAAGGCAGAACCTAAGGTGGGGTCTGAGGAGGGGTTTTAAGGGCAACAGCTATTTGGTTGTAAGGTGTAAGAAAGTGGTTCAATTTTTTAATGACCAGTTTGGCAGTATAGTACATATGGCTGGCTATCTGTCCAGATATAAGGATTGTGTATTTTTGTCTGCCAAGAGCATCTCCTCCTGCTGAAAAGGCTCCCCCCCCCATTTAAGCAATCCTATCCTATATAATCTATCTATACTAATAAAAGGGTAATATGCTAATTAGACTGGGTCAACTGGCCATCTTCTGGATGTCAGACTTCCTTCCAGACAAAGCCATGGTGCTCGGGGCCAAGACAGAGGCAGTTGGGGCGATCAGACCGGTAGGGGAGCACAGTTGGGGGCAAGATCTGGCTGGCAGGGGGTTACGGGCAATCAAGCCAGCAGGGGAGGGCAGTTGGGGGCGAGATCAGGCTGGCAGTGGAGGGCAGTTGGGGGCAAGATCAGGCTGGCAGGGGAGGACAGTTAAGGGTGATCAGGCAGGCAGAGGCAGGTAGGGGCGGTCAGGCCGGCAGGGGAGAGCAGTTAGGGGTGATCAGGCAGGCAGGCAGAGGGGTTAGGGATGATAAGGCAGAGGGGTTAGGGGCAATCAGGCAGGCAGAGGCAGTTAGGGGCTATCAGGCAGGCAGGCAGGTGAGCGGTTAGGAGCCAGTGGTTCCAGATTGCGAGAGGGATATCCGACTTCCGGGTTAGGCCTGATCCCACAGGGGGCCTAAACCGGCAGTTGGCCATCTCCCAAGGGATCCCTGATTGGAGAGAGTGCAGGCTGGGCTGAGGGAACCCCCACCCTGTGCACAAATTTTGTGCACCGGGCCACTAGTTTGGTTATAAAAATATTTTAACAACTGATTAAATAATGTCTGAAAAGTCAGAAAACCCAATAAAATAATCCCTTTATTTTTCATGCCAAATTACCACTTTGCCATAATAGTATAGGAGTGTTTTGCTGGAAAACAGGACTCACAATTATGTATATTAAATAGAGAGAGAGAGACTTACTCTGTTCTACAGGGTGGTTACCAGCAATGATCTATAAAATATGTTTATTTCTGGATTGAATTATATACTTAGCCCAGTGATAAAATGTACAATGATATTGTGTTGGGAAATGAAGAAAATATGTTGCATTGAATAAGTCAAGTGACATAGACTAAATTTTTAAAAATATGTTTTTGTTGATTTCAGAGAGAGAAGAAGGGAGAGGGAGAGAACCATCCATGCAAGAGATAAATAGCTATTGATTGTCTCCTGCATGCCAATCAACCCCTAACCTGGGCATGTGCCCTGACTTGTAATTGAACTGGAGACCTTTTGGTGCATGGGAAGATGCACAACCAACTGAGCCACACCAGCCAAGGTGACATAGGTTAAAATTTATAATATCTAAATTAATATAAAATTTGAGGTCTTGAATTCTCACATGAAGCAAGAATTTAAATGAAGTAATTCACCAGGATGTACATCATGAATAAAATCTGTAAAATCTATAATTCTAGAACTTCACCCCATTCCATCTGTGATTCCATGCACTAACTAATATGTTCAGAATTATCTGACAGGATGGAGAAAGTCCATGCAGAGGTGACATGTCCATATATACTGATAATCAGATAGTTTTTTATAAATAAGAAACTGTATGATATGTCAGATTAATCTGATGTAAACACATTAAAGGCAAATATCCTAATGGTAAAATCCATAACCTGTGAGCATGTAGAGTTTGACTAATATTAAACTTTCTTAGTTAATACACAAATGGTGCTCATGAAAAGAATACACACAAAGTATATAATAAACAACTAAGAAGAGTGAAATAAAATAAAATTTAAAAGTCAATTAATTCAAATGAAGTCAAATAAGGATGAAAAATATTAAAAAATGGGGATGGATGCCAAATAAAATTCCATAATACATTGTTAGATTTAAGTCTACAAATAATAGTGATTATAGCAAAAGTAAATGGACTGAATTATGTGGTATGCTATAAAAATTATCTAATAAAATCTTGTGTGCATGAGAAACATCTAAAACATAAGGAGCTAGATTGAATTGGAAAATTCATACTAGGTGATATTCAATTTTTAGAAAATCCTGGTATAGCTTTAGGCATATCAGACAATATAAATGCAAGGCCTGGGATATCATTTTCACTATTAATTGCAGTATAGTTTACTTATCATTTGTGTTTCTAAACCTGCATAAAACACAAAATCAATAATTGCTGAGACTCACAAGAAGGTACACTGTCCTCCCGCCTGCACCTTTAAGGACCCTTCACTGACCTTCCTCTAGACCTGACCTTTTCTCAATCAGGGAAGGCTCCACTGGGACAAAACAACATTTTATTGAACCTCCAAACATTGAATAATACTATTGATATTTACAAATAGAAAAAAAGCAACATACACGGTTTTTAAAAAAATATTTATGGAAGATAAAACTATAAATATAAAGCAAAGCTAAAGCAAGGATAATCAGGTTCAGGATGGCAGGTACTCTGGGGCGGAGTGTGTGTGGTCAAGACGTGGGAGGATCTCAGGGCTTCATTGAGTATTCTGTCACTTAAGCTTAGGACTGTGTGCACAACGTTTACTTTATTGTTATTCTCTAAACCCTGTATGCATTGTATACCATCTTTAGAGTGTAGGATATACTTCACAATAAGACAGTAGTAACGGCAGAAAGACATTTGAAAGTATGTAGATTACAAGGAACAAAAACAAAACTTACAAAAACTGAAAATAATTGAGTTCAGAAAAGAGAAGTTCTGAGTTAAATGAAACACACTGAATCCTGAGTAATTAAAATGGGAAGTAATTTTCAGATAAACAAAAAAGTAATATGGCCTTACTCTATGTTGGTAAGGCTTTATAATTTTAGGAGCAAAATTAGGAGCCTCCTCTGTACACCCTCTTAGGTTCTAAAAAATAAGGTAGGTGCTTCGTCTGTACGATTTGCCCAGGGGTATTGCTTCTAGGACACTGACTGCCAAAGTTTTAATGACACCAGTACTGGTGCCAGTAATACTTTATACCAGCTGTACTGCAATAATTATCCAGTTTCCTCAAATGTCTATTTTTGAAATAATTATGGCTTTTGAACACATAATAGACATTGTGCTTGGGACAGACAAGGATTCTGTTTAAATCACTTTAGAAATTTGGCAATCATTCCCATGCACTTACTTCACTAGACTGCTGGCAATAATAGGCTTGATGTTGCCCAGCAATGTTGCCCTTATCATTATATGTACAAATTTTGTTTTCAAATATGCATACACCTAAGCTCACTGAAGGCACGGTTAGGCTAAGTACAGAATACGCTTTCTCCTACTACATAGTAATTAAAATATTATATAGCATCTCTCTTGATTAAACACAAACACACACACAATTTTGCTAAAAGGAATTTTGAGACTACAACCCATAATTGTAATATGTGATGGACTAGTGCATTTTATCACTGTCAATTATTACAACTGTTTTTAATGTGAAATAAATTTGCCAAGCAAATTGAATGAAATGCTGATACTGAAGGCAGTTTGTACATACAATTGGCAAAATACACACACACAACACGAGTGATTGTTACACTAGGCAATTAATCAATTGTGCAAATATAATGGTTTCATATCATCTCAAGTTCTATTTCGTAACCTCAAGAACATTGAATGTGAGAAGAACAACGCTACATAAATTAACACTTTTATTTTAGTCTCTAGACAACTTAATATTTTGTATGATTTCAGTGTAGAATTCATTTTGAGATATATTTCATCACAATTATATATATTTTGAAATATTGGCACTCAAAAGCTATTCAAAATTTTCAAGCTTGGTTGCAAATGAAATCATACAGATCTTTTCAACTATCATCAAGGAAGAAACAGAATTCAATGCCTGAGGCATCATTCAATTATTTCTTTCCCTTCATAGCTTCCAAAATGATGGAAACCTCATGTATATCTTTATCAAGTCTAACCTTTTTATTTTAATTTAAGATTGTGGTTAAAATATCAAGCATTTAGTCCTGCATTTCAACTTTCTATGTTCCTTGATAAACTGAATTTATTTATTGACAGGAGAATTTATTACAAATACAAATATAAATATGTAAAAAATATGTTTTACTCTGCTCTACATCAAGCAGTGATTCTATTACCTTTTGACTTTATATTCTAGGTTCTTCTGTTAGTATTTTTCCCCAGACGTAATGTAGTGTACTTAAAAAAATAACAGTCCCAAGATTAACTTAAACATGAGAAATAACTCCATGGAATTCTATTAGAGGAAATGCTATTGATAAACAGTTTATTTATTGGTAAAGAGATGGGTACATAATGCAATAATTAGGTCATATACTAATTTTATTCTAATATTAATTAACCCAAGCTGGTACATGTTCATCATTAAAGTTTAAATTGGAGTAGCTGAAAAAATACTGATAAAGAGCTGTAATTAAATTGTCTTATGAAGTAAGTACTTTTGCCAAATAAAAGCAACACAGAATGTGGGATTTCATGCACTCTCTGCACAGACAAAGAAGGACTGCATGTCAATCTTGCCACTAAAATTTCTGATCTTGAGTTTCTTCAGTTCTCAGTGATGATTAGTGCCCCGCTGGTGTGCCTCAGTGGTTGAGTGTCAACCCATGAACCAGGCAGTCACGGTTCAATTCCCGGTCAGGGCACATGCCCTGTTGCAGGCTCAACCCCTAATAGTAGGTGTGTAGGAGGCAGCCAATCAGTGATTCTCTCTCGTCATTGATGTTTCTATTCCTCTGTCTCCCTCTCCCTTCCTCTCTCTGAAATCAGTAAAAACATAAAATAAATAAAGTGATGATTAGCTGAACTAGTTGACTTCAAATGCTTCTACCAGCCCAAAAAGAGAAAGAAAAGTGGCCTTATTGTTCACTAAACCCCATTTTTCTCTGTTTTCAAATTTTACTTCAAAGATTTATTTTTCTACATTGTTCTCATCTCTGATCTCATAGACTATGCAAGTCACATTGATCCATTTTTCATGGAAGATAAAACTGTTTACTACTACAGTGAACTCCATATACTTGTTTTAAAAGTTATTATCTATATACATAAAAGCCTAAGCGACTGTTATGACCAAACAACCAGAATGACCAGTCGACCAGTCGCTATGATGCACACTGACCACCTTGGGGCAGACACTCAATGTAGGAGATGCCCACTCGTGGTCAGTGTGCTCCCATAGCCAACTTCCCGTGGTCCCTCTCCCCAGACAACCGGCCCCCTGATAGGCCTCAATCACCAGCCAGGCCTAGGGACCCCACCTGTGCACAAATTTGTGCACCCGGCCTCTGGTTAAGAATATATAAAATGGTATTTAATTGTACTGTTTCTTCAGTATGTATAAAAATCACCTATACCTGATGATGAGTAGATGCTCAATAAATATTGGTTAAGTGAATATGTGAAGCTATAAATGAATGAATCATTCATTAAAATATTTAGGTAATTTGACTTAACGACTTCATTACATAAGTAGAAGGAACAGATTATTCTTCCACAGTTTGTGAATAACATAGCATATTTGTAATAAAATTTGGAGCGTATATTATCCCTACTTACAATTTATTTAACCAACTACCCAAGTTTCTATCATGTCTTTTCTAAACATATTTTGTTTTCCATTAAATTGATTTTGAGGCAGCCAAATAACTCATTTTTATCTTTCTAAAATAGACTTTCAACTTTTTTAAAATACCAGGGAAGCCCGACAAGTGTGGCTCAGTTGGTTGAGCATCTTCCCATGCACCAAAAGGATGCCAGTTCCGTTCCTTGTCAGGTTGCGTCTTGATCGCCAGTAGGGGGCATTCAGGAGGCCGCCATTTCATGTCTCCCCCTCTCTATTCCTCACTCTCTAAACAACTATTTTCAATAAAAAACATATTTAAATGAATAGGAAAATACCAGGAAATTTTTCAACAATAAAGCTAGTAATAAAATTTGCCATTTTCTTACCAAATTAACATTGACTACTTCCAAGGTTAAATCAGAGTAGTGGAAAAATATAATTCAGCATATTGAAAACTCCAAAGCATTTACGGGTATCCAAAACAATTTTTGACAAATAATGTATTTTTTTAATTTGTTACTTTATTTTTCTTTCTGTTACATTTTCTAGTTTTATAAGCTCACTATCAAATTGATAGGTTTTCCCCATAACCTTTATAACACATTGTCTAGTTATTGTTCATTCTGGTCATTTACAAAAAGGTATTTTTCCACATGTCACTCTTTATGTATCAAGCTTTTCCATGTTATGATGGAACCTTTTTTTTTCTCTCTACATGTCATTACACAAATAACACAATGCATATGAAAATGTTTTGCACTTACTTTCAAGTTCATAAGGTGAACCATTTATCATTTACGTTTGTGGGGAAAATATTGTGAAAATTGTTAGGGCAGTAGTATTTTAAATTGATTCAAATACCAAAAAACTCATGAAGTTAGCCAGATACTATCACTTTCACACTGAGTATTTGAAATCTAATGACATTATGATAAGGTACCGAGACATGGAAGAAGGGGGAAATAAGAGGTAAATTAAGAATATCAAAAATCAAAAAATGATTAGGAGAAAAATTATAGATTATGTTTTATATTATACTATTTTGATTGTTGTGGTAAATTATATATATATTTTTAAATAAATATAAAGTTTTGAATGCAGTTGATAGACATAAATAATATTAGCACATAAATCATACTACTTCTAGATTTACATATCTTTCACCTGTTAGTAGATTGATTTATTTAACAAATAGAAAACACGTATTACATGTGCAGGTTTTCCCCCAATTAAAAAATCCTGTGTGTGTATATTTATATTCTAATGTTAGTAATTTCAATAATATTCAGTATTGCGAACTGGATGATACAGATGTTTATTTTAAATTTATATGGCAATAATAATGTAAGTTAATGTGTCTTTATTTCTGGTTATTCCCTTATGATATGTTCCTATTAACTAGATTATCAGTCAAAGTTTATTTTACTATTTTTAGATTAAAAAATATGGACTATATGTTAATTGGACTCTGTAATCTGTCGACTTACAATTATTATTTTATCGCTGCAGTTCTTACTAGAATAAAAAAGTTTTGCCCTATTCCAAAATGATAGGTATTAATCAAAAGCATAGTCATTTAGGGGAATACATTATACTAAATAAATTAGGCATAGTATATGCTTTAAATAAATGATTGAACTAGCTTAATACTGCTAGACTCTCTATTGTTTACTTGCAGAATATTGTAGTAATGATAAAAGTATTCTGTAATCTCATTTATGAAAAGGGTTATTTAGCTTAAAGGTTTTCTAAGTGATCCCCAAAACATTTGATCTCAGACAAAAAGAAACCCCAGATAACTGTCCTTGGACATAAATCAATTGTATTCTCAGACAAAACTTGATGGTAAAATCCAAAGCACAGGAGGCTGTTTAATCATGTTATGGATTTTCCCGTCTTTATCCAACCTAATTCAAATAATTGGCAAGGATCTGGTAATACTTATGACTCAGCCAGGCACAGGACGATTAATTTTGCCTGCCAGTCCTGTCTTGTGTCCATTTCCCAGCACATATTTATCACAGATCAGCCCAGCAGCACCAGCCATGAGCTCTTCAAATCAAAGACCTTGTCTTTATATCCTTTTATTACTTGCAAAATCAGATGAAGGGATTGAGGTGTTCTCAATATTCAGTTAACATATTCTTCTGCAGTTATTTCTTTTCACTGTACTTGGGGGTCAATAAAGCCCTACATGCTAATAATTCCTTTAATAATAGAATGACCCTTCATGTAAAATTATTTTTTTAAAAAAAATCAGCAAGTATAACAGAAAACAGGTACTTTTCAAAAGAGGCTCTTTAAGGGTAATAGCAAAAAGGTTGCTCAAAACCTTTACTCAGCCCTAACTGGTTTGGCTCAGTGGATAGAGTGTCGGCCTGCGGACTAAAGGGTCCCAGGTTCGATTCCTGGCAAGGGCATTTACCTTGGTTGCAGGCACATCCCCAGTAGGAGTTGTGCAGGAGGCAGCTGATTGATGTTTCTAACTCTCTATCCCTCTCCCTTCCTCTCTGAAAAAAATCAATAAATATATATTTTAAAAAACACCTTTACTCATAGGGGAAATGTAAATTGATATTCAAATTAAATACCACTCAGGGTGACTACAGTCAAAAGATAGGTAGTGCTAAGTGTTGGTAAGACTGGAGAATGACTAGAATTTTTATATATTACTGTGAGTATTAAAATTGGTTTGACCACTTTGAAAAACTGTTTGGCAGTACATACTTAACCTTAAATATATCGGTATCTGAACATAGATCTTTCAGGTCTGTATTGTTTGTGTTTGTCTGTTTGTTTGTGTTATTACTTTTGGATGCAGAGCTACAAACTGTCATCATCTTTAAACCAAAAACTTAAAACATATGGTCAAGTGTCTGGGATACGGACCTCATTTTTGTCAGATGAAACAGTACAGGCTAAGTTCTTATCAGAGTTTCATTTTACATTTCTCCTTCAAAGACTATGTGGAAAGTCACAAACCTGTCATACACAAGCTTCTTGCTTTGTTTGTGATTCCAAACTTGGGGTGAAAGAAATGTTATTTGACAAAGGGGCATCTGGAAAGAGGATACCAATACCAGGAGAGAATGTTGAACCAAGATTCACTGTGAGCAGAGATGAATGATAAAGACACTATAGTTTTTTTTTTCCTTTTGATATTTGCTTATCGCATTATACATTGGATTTGTATTCATCATAAGACTGCATGTTAAATCCAATGCAATGAGATAAAGGGATTTGAAAAATCAATATTTTGCTTTTTATAGTATTTTGCATTTATTATTATATGGTCAATTACATTAGACTTTAAATATTTGTAAGGTTGATTTTCTCTTTTGTTTTATTTTCTATTTTAAATATTTCTCAATTTCCTTAGCACTTATTTTTATTTCTTTTTAGTGAATAAGTGGCATTTTCATGAGTCTTTAGGTTTGAAAACAATGTTTAATGTCTCAACTTCATTCCTCACACTTTCAAGCAGCCTTAATCCTTCCAAGTGTGTTAAAATCATGGATCTTTTTCTCAACTTGTTTTTCATAATTATTAAGTCCTTTCAATAATCTGATGACTGCTATATATATTTGCTAGTTCAGCAAATCAGTTCTTCTTGGCTCTTTTCACTGCCCAGCTGTGCTATACAAGCTTGACACCCAGTGCTTTTCTGAACAAATCTCCACACAGGCTGGGTGAACAATGAACTGTCTTCAAACCTGAAACTGGGAGCTCAATGCTGCTGTCTCATTTTTCTCTGAAATCAATACACACTTCAAAGATGATGTATCGCCTTTTAAAGTCTCTTAAAAATTATATGTAGTGTTTACATTATCTAAAATACTTTTTTTAAAAAAAGAGAGTACTAAAGTATTTAAAGATTCAATTATAAAAGTTAAAATTCCCAGATTTTTTTTAAGTCTAAAATTTTAGCTATCATACCATTTTAAGAGGAAGATACAGTAAGAAAAAGAACCTGAATAGTAGAAACTAGCTCAGGATGCCTCCAAAACACTAATTAGAAATATTTGTTTTATTTTAATGGATGCAGGTGTGGTGTGTGTGTGTGTGTGTGTGTGTGTGTGTGTGTGCACATATTTTTAGTTTAACCTCTATAAAGTCCTAATCTATTCAAAAAATATTCCAACCTTATCTGTGTGTATGAAGCATTGGCTAGAACTTCAACATTTTTTCTCTATTAACACATTGTGCTTTACTACTTGGGTTTTATTTTTAAGATTCAGATTCTCTTATTTTTGTTTTTATAATATTCTGGTTATATCAAGATAGACGCCATGAACAAGGGCCCATTACCTTGTCATTCAAGAGGAATGTATTGTCTAACTTGCAAAATAATTTTGATTTATGGCATGAAACAGATGCAATAGAAAACAACACCTTAGGAGTCTTATAAGTATATCTCAACTCTTAAGAGAAGGATCATAGACAATAGTTGAGGAACATATCTTTTGACTAATGAGAAAGCTTAGCAGTAGCTCTGGTTATCTTCTGTCTTCTAGAACCTACCTTGATTTTATCATACCTCCCCTCCGCTTTTCTTTCCTTTTTTTTGTTCGATTAAGAAATTTATTGTTTTAATTTTTTTCCCTTTATTGAATAAGATATTACAAATGTGTCCTTATCCCCCCCCAATGTCCCCTTATCCCCCCAATCCTTTATCACTACCTGTATTAGCCAGGGTTCTCCAGAGAAAGGGGGGTGGAGAGAGGGAGGGAGGGGGAGGAGGGAGGGAGAGAGAAAGAGAGAGACCATGCGAAATTAGCTCACAGGAATATGGAATCTGAGAAGTCCCATGATCTGCCATCTGCAAGCTAGAGACTCAGGAAAAGTCAGTGATGCAATTCAGTCTGAGTCAGAATGCCAGGCAATGAAGGGATTTAATGGTTTAAATCTCAGTCCAAAGATAGGAAGGCAGGAGAAACTGTTATGAGCTTTCCTGATTCTACAGGCAAGTAAAAAGCAAAAACAGGCACAAATTTATTTCCTCTGCCTTTTGGATGGTGCCCTTTAGTATTAAGAAGGGAGATTTACTCTAATGAATCCACCAATTCAAATGCTAATAACACGTGGAAATACCATCACAGACACACCCATAAGTACTTTTTAATCTGTCACCCATGTCCAATCAAGTTTCCATCACACTATCATAGATGAAATCCTCTTAGATTAATATTGACTCTAGTATAATCCAATCCAAATGGCAGTGACAAGAATAGGTTTGAGGTTGGGGTCTTACCCTTTCCAGAGACCAACATAAACCCTCTCCAATCGTATATGAAATCCAAGTACATGAGTCATATTTTTAAAATGCAGTTTTCAGACCATTTATTTTGTACCAGTCCTTAAAATTCATTTTTATACTCCTAAATATCTTCTGTTGAAGATTTTTACCCATTGAGTTTTCTGAAATTCAAGTTCTGTGATGGCAAAGACAGTGAAGATACCAGAAATCCTACTTAGAAATGGCTTTGAGTAGAGTGGTGAGAGAGAAAATAGAAAAGAGAATGGAAAGTAGTCAATTATATGTGGGGTACTTCTTCCTTCCACTCTACATAATATTGAGACAATATACATTTATATTATAGTATTAGAAAGAATGAAGGAAACTATTATTTGAGAGAGGAAAAAAAGACTCTCCTAGTCATGTTTGGTTCAGTCTTAGGCACACACCCTGGAAAGACTGTATTTTATCCATTGTGTACTCTTTGTTCCTTTGTCAAAGATCGATTGACTATATCTCTGTGAATTTCTGTGCTTTTAATTATACTATGTTGATCTATCTCTTGGTTATTTTACCAATGCTACTTGTCTTAACAAAAGTGGCTTTATAGTAATTTTTGAAGTCAGATAGTATCAGTCCTCCAAATTTGTCCATCTCTTTCAGTTATGTGGAATATTTTGGGAGTTTTACCTCCTCATATAAACTTTATAATCTGAATTCTAATATTCTCAAAATAGCTTCCTAGGACTTTGATTGGCATTGCATTGAATCTAAAAATTAAGTTGGTAAGAACTGACATCTTGATATTATTCAGCTTTCTTATCCATGAACATGGAATATCTTCCTATTTGTATAATTCTTTGATTTTGTTCATCAAACATAGATTTTTAATGTATTTTGTTAGACGTATACCTTCATATTTTGTTTTTTAGTAAAATTATTAATATAAGTGGTTATTTTACTTTAAATTCCAAATTTCAATTAATCATTTTTGCTATAT